>NC_086342.1:36763516-37064562 GCF_032445375.1 Bacillus rossius redtenbacheri | reverse complement strand
TCCTTGGACGAAGGTTCCAGGGCAGGGAGTAAGTGAGTTCAGTGGGGAGTTCTCCCGCGGTGGAGTTTCCGGGCGATAGTGCCGCGGGTGCGGCAGAGTGGCGAAGTCCTTGGACGAAGGTTCCAGGGCAGGGAGTAAGTGAGTTCAGTGGAGTCGGGAGTTTCCGGGCGATAGAGTCGCGGGCGCGGCGGAGTCCCGAGTGAAGTGGCGAGCGAGTCGTCGTGTGGGATCTCGGCGAAGGATTTGACAGCGGCGGCGGAGTGCGGCGACGGAGTCCCGCGGCGGAGACCCACGAGGGGTGCTGCGGCGAAAGTTGCGCCGGAAGTGCGGCCTAGCGAGGTGTGTGAAACGAGTGACTGGGGAATTGACATTTCTTTACATGTAGTTAATTATTTGCCATCTTAGAAGATTAATTGTAAGTGACAAGTAGTGGTAGTAAATAAAACTGTGTGTGTGAAATAAAATCTATTAATTGGGCTATCCTTTACGAACCCCCGTGGTAAATCGTAACAATACTATTATTTAGGAAAGGCTTTACTCTTACGTACTAAAGGAAGTTATGACTCTCACAGTAATATTAAATAATAATGTAAATATAAATTGATAGTTTCAACTATATGGTGATTACTGTGATGAGTAAACCAGATTAAATCATAATTGTACGAATGAATCCTTTTCGGTTTGTATGATTTATAAGTCAGTAGTTTCAAGGCGCCCTTTAACACATAAATATATATACCGACTAAGTTTGGTTAAATATATATATAGCACTGGCAGTCAATGACAGTGAAGTATTATTTAAGGTAATATGGATACTAATATATCAAGTCATTGAAGAAAGAATTAGGTATCAAATGAAAATCGTACGCTAATGATAATTTATTCGTTGGTACTACGAATTCCTCTAATGCCAGTTTATCTGTGGACTCACCTGATTTGTCTAGCCAGAAGTAGAGTCATCTTAGTATGACTAACAAAATATGAAGCAGGTGAGCTACCATAGAAAATGTCGACCCAACGCGGGGCTCGATAGTGCATAATTTGGTCGATTTGCCAAACCAACGAAGGTTCGAAGCAGACCAAATATAAGCGAGTAGGATTGGGTAAATATACATTATAGCTGTTGTTATACGAGATAACTACAGACTAACATCATGTCTAATGAGGAGGAAACTTATTTCCTAAGGCGTAAGCATTTGAACGGAGAAGGAGCTAGGGGAAATGCAACAGAAATTGCTAACATTGATGATACACATGATGAAAACGTAAGTCACAACGCAGAAGTATATCCGAGCATAGGCATAGAACAGTCTAACACCATAGAGGAACAGGACACGAACAATTTCGTAGAAAATACAAATACTGTTGCTGCTAGTACACCTACCATGGAGGATTTCAGGTTAATGTTCTTGCAAATGTCTCAGGGATTACTAGAAGAGTTGTCGCGTAAAAACAGAGAGCATGCGGAGGAAGAGTTGCGTAAAAACAAAGGGCATATGGAGGAATTATCGTGTAAAAACAGAGAGCATGCGGAGGAATCATCGTGTAAATATAAAGAGCATGCGGAGGAATTGACCAATCAACTTTCGGAAGAACTATCACGTGAATTTGCCGTAAACATAAACAAGGTAAATGTGAGAATAACCGAAGTGGAACAGCGATTTAACACACAAATATGTGATAGCAATAATGAAATGCGGAGTTTTAACGAGTCTGTAAGATTACAATTCTCGGCAGTAGAAGAACAGATATCGGAAGTACAACAAAAACTAATCAGTACCGAATTCGTTTGTCATGAAACCGCGAAACATACAGCCGAGGAAACAGTAACGCAAAACTTGCGTAACACCGAAGATAGAATCGCAAGCGTAGCCGACGAGTTACAGCACCATAAAATAACGACAGTAGAGGAAATTAATAGCGTGAATAAAACAATCGGTCAGTTAGAAAATCGAATGCTAGGAGTAGCGCTGCAAACAACGGACACACCAGTAACTGAGTCTAGTACTACTATACCACTGGGAACACATGATTCATCTACTTCTGTGCCACTACAAGCAGAGACGTTAGGAAATGATAACCGAGGTAGAAATTTATACACAGCAGGAGGACAACCTGTGGTATTAATGGACCCTGTAGTAGCCATTAATCACCCTGCACGTCAATGGTCTGAAGAAAAACCTACATTTTCTGCAAAATCTAGTGAAAATCCTCGCAAATTCTTAAAAACGTTCGAAGAGTATGTAACACGTTTTAACTTAACAGAGGACGAGAAACTTAGATGTTTGAGCAGTAGTTTAAGGGGCACTGCATATTACTGGTGGGAAATGCAGAGTAATAGCGTCACTTCTTACGCGCAATTCAAACAAATATTCCTTCAGCAGTATTGGAGTCTCAAACTTCAAGGTAACTTGCGTGCGGTTTTGCATGGCGAGAAGTTTGACCCAAAGAGGAATAAAACATTTGAGTCACACCTAAGCGAAATGTTCGAGAGAACTCGATACTTAGATGTAGAAATGGACGACAATGAGTTCATAGCCATGATTCTTGGACAATTACCAATGAGATATCAACTACATTAATTGGGAAGGAATTTTATATGTATATCGGATTTCAGAGAACAATTACTGGCGTACGATCGATTAGACCGTCAGAATCGAGTCAGTAGTAACGTCCGCGAGGAAAACGAGAGGCCGATAAATCCTAAGATAACTCCCGTATACCAGCCAGGGAACCAACGTCGAAATGACAACAACTTTTAGAAAAACAAATATCACACTCCACAAGTGAACACACTTGTATGGCGAGACCACAAACAAAAACGTAATAAAAATAAATGGTATGAAAACAAGGAACAGAACTTCTATAAAAGGGATTAGTATTTCAAAGACTATGGGAGGCGAAATGAGAAGGGGTATTGGAGTAATCGACCCAAAGATGGTCAGTACAATCACGGACAGGACAGCCGTCAATCGACACCGTCAAAGGAGAGGCAATATTACAGTCAACATTGCACACCACACACATCGCCGAAAGAAAATCGTGGATCACCACGGAAGACAGAAACTATACGTTCACCTAAGAACGACAAATGTATAACGGAATATGTTGAGGGAAATAGTGGAAACTATTCCAATAGTTTTCTCCAGAATACGCAGGACACAAGAGTAAACCACGAGTAGTAGTGGTAACACTAGAAATGAGACGACTGGTGAAGGTATTAGACCACTAGAATACGGTAATACTTATTACAAAACAGTCGCAGCATCATCGCGAGTTCCTAAATATTTTCAAGAACAAGAACCCGTTAACACAACCGTGTATTTTTCTAACCCACAAGGAAGAGAATACTTGCATCAGGAATAATTCCTTCCACGTCATCAGTACGACATCCCAGAGTAACTCGGTGGAGCGGCGGATGCGTAATTTAGGAACGATTTTAAGGACCTTATAAGATTAGTGGGAAAGTCAAAGATAATTGCTACGACAGTGGCGAAATTATTGGAAAATATAACATTACACAACTACGGCTGTATCGCCTATCGACATCTTGAAAAACTATGCTGACAAACAAGACTTGAAGAATAGCAAATTCGCTAATTTGAAACGTTACGATAAAGAAATATACCTGGAAAAGTAATTAAATATGTTTTTTTCTACGGATTAAAGACAGTTCACGTCATTAGCGGCAGCTGCAATTTATAGGTTATTTTGGATATTAACCGGATGGTAATATATTTATGAGCACTTATGTGCTTTTGGTGTCGACGATTTGTTTTAGTCCGCTGAGCGGATAGGCCAGTGAAGACTGATTATGTCGTATTGTCGTCGACGTTTATTGTGTCACACCACCGAGTAAGGTGCGATGTGGAATTTATTTATTGTTGTTTATAGTTGATAACCTACGCCAGTGTCTGCTAAAATGATGTAGTATAATTATCTGAATGAAAAAAAAAATAACATTTATTTTGGAACGGCATTGATTCTACAATTGCAATGTTTCAAGGATCCAAAAACCGTGTCAAGCAAGACTGATAGTTTACTTTAAGATGAATTCTGACCAAATGTCATACCAATTAATTTCACCATGAACTAATACGTCACTGCCTGATTGCCAGCGCTAATTATCATACTACTACGCAGGTGAATTTCCTATATCTTATTGACTTCCTACAACGCTAGCGCTCCACATGTTAGTTAAATCTATTAATCTTTTTCGTAATATACTTCGTTGCTATAGTGCACGTAACATATTTAAAAAAAAATCAAACTAGGGACTTTTAAATGATTTTGCTAGAGACAGATCATTATGATTTTTAATTGAGTCAAAATGACTAGTTTAGAGAAAATATAATTTATTTATGATGCGACGATGTTGTACAGTACCTAATTATTTTATTGGTGTATAATTAATTCACACTGCTCATCAATACCATGGTTATATTAGTTATGAACATTCCCAATTACTTTTATCGAGAAAGCCTTTTAGGTAGGTAGGAGTGCATACGAATGGTGAAGAGTTATGAAAACAAGATATGTGTATATCTTGATGAACATTACATCAGAGACAAACACTGTTGTTAATTGAGAATGTTACCTTATTGTCATGAGTGACATACATGCTTCTGAACTGATCGAAAGGACTTGAACTATTCATGTTGAATTGTTAATGCTTATAAATATTATTGTTGTAAGTAGTATATATGTTTAGGATAAGGTGATTTTGAGTCAGCAATTTTGTCATTGAATTATGTATTGAACTTTAAGAAGGACATGCACAAATTTGTTTTATCAAATTTAACTTAGATAATGGTGTTACACGAATTAAAAGAGTGAACATACAAAGAACAATTGACATTTTCCTTAGACTAGTGTAAACCAAACAATTACAATTCTTGATGTAAAACTTTATAATGGTTGAGTGAATTTTGTTAAAGATGATCTCAGAATTTTATATGAAAAAAAAAATTGAGTCATCGATCATCTTTGGAGCGGCATTTCTATAAACGCTCAATTCGTTTATAGATAACTAACTTGATATAAATAATGTAACAAATTATGTAAGGGAGTTATAGTTCTCGAAGACGTGCGAATGAAGCCTACATTTTATTTATTTTATGGTTTAAGGAGGGAAAACAGTTTTGGAAGTATTGATTAGTCATTCATGTCTTATATGGAATTTATAAATTTTGATATTTTAAATTTAGCGCTGTTATCTTCTTCTTTTCCTTACTGGTTTTGTTTTATGAAAGTTTTAACGTCGATGGTTGTCAAAATAATTTTGGCTGTTGTTTTAGAAGGTTTGAAGGATTCGAGGCTTTTGTAGGAAAGATCTACGAAGGGAACAGACATGTATTCGGGTCGAATCACTATTTTCACCTGTAATACTATCTATAAATTTATCCGGGACAACCGCGGAGTTCGTTATTTAGCTGACAACGACGAGTAAATAGAAACTTCTGCACTTTTAGTGACGGAATTAGGGAAATTTCCGAACTTCAAGTAAACTACACAACCGCGTCGGTCGTTTCGTTTGTTGGGGATTATGCACAAGAAAGACATTTAAAATCTTCGGAAGAGCTCCAGAGGAAAACCACCAGGCGTTCCTAGCGTTTGGCGATGCCAATCCCGAACATCCGGAGGACGAGTCTTTGCCGGGACGACATCCCGCTGTCTACAGATGTGACTGCAGTTTCTTCAGTGAACAGACTGTTGGTGAGGTCCATCCGTTTCTGATTTTACCACTTTCCAGAGCCAGAAGGACGTCCAGTCGCGGAAGAACGAGACGACGAAAACGCCGTAGCTTTGAACCCTCTTTTCAGTTCGAATCCAGTGTCTACCCAAATCCAGGAAAAACCCAGGAGTCCTACTTCATCACTCATGCTCTCCGAGACACTAGTTTAGTCGGTAAACTGCTCACGTGATTTTAGACAATACTAAACCCACAATACAGGTGTGTAAATACTATTATTTAGGAAAGGCTTTACTCTTACGTACTAAAGGAAATTATGACTCTCACAGTAATATTAAATAATAATGTAAATATAAATTGATAGTTTCAACTATATGGTGATTACTGTGATGAGTAAACCAGATTAAATCCTAATTGTACGAATGAATCCTTTTCGGTTTGTATGATTTTTAAGTCAGTAGTTTCAAGGCGCCCTTTAACACATAAATATATATACCGACTAAGTTTGGTTAAATATATATATAGCACTGACAGTCAATGACAGTGAAGTATTATTTAAGGTAATATGGATACTAATATATCACGTCATTGAAGAAAGAATTAGGAATCAAATGAAAATCGTACGCTAATGATAATTTATTCTTTGGTACTACGAATTCCTATACTGCCAGTTTATCTGTGGACTCACCTGATTTGTCTAGCCAGAAGTAGAGTTATCTTAGTATGACTAACAAAATTTGAAGCAGGTGAGCTACCATATTATGTGGGATGCGGGATGTTATTTCACGATAAAAAGAGAAGTGGGGTTTCACTAGACATCAAGGAGAAGGAAGTTCATCTTGCATGATAGTGTTTCTCAGCTTTTTAAAGGCATTGTATTCTACTGAGTAATTATTATTATTTGTTTAAAATCCACCTGATTATAATTTTGGCAGTGCTGATTTAGTAACAGGAATTCAGCAATTAATACGAATCTCTAAAAAAAAAGTGCATGCCTCATTAAGTAAAAAAAAAATTTCTTGCAATGATTGATTTCTCAAAAATAACCAGAAGCTTTCGAAGAACATGAGCAGGTGTCGCCAGGAATAACCAGGACCACATAGAGAAAAACCAACAAAAGCGTCACCATGAATGACCAGAAAAAACTTGGAGAAACAAACGAAATATTGACAGGAATAATCAGGAGCACATTTAGAAAACTAACGCAAGTTTTACTAAATAAAGATCTAATAAAAAAATTAAAACATTAAGGAAAAAATAAAAATATTTAAGAAAAAGTACAAAATATTCTGGCTTTTTCTAGAACTATTATCATTGCTGAACAAAGGAGAAGTTCACAAGCTTGCAAAAGCTGTTTTTGTAATCTGTTGTCGAACTGAGGATTGCGAACTCTATGAAGTAACTATGTTGTTTCATTAAAATTTAATAAAAATTTATTAATTTTTTATAAAATTTAGTTTTTTTTCCGACTTAAGTGGAAATAATCACTGATTATCAATATGGCGGCCATACCGTCATAATCTAATTTGTGGAATGTATATATTTAAATTTAAATTTATTAATTTTTTATAAATTTAAACATTTTACCGTTTTTCTAGCATTAAAATACGGATTTTCAATATGGCGGCATAACGAAAATTGCAAAAGTTACGTAACAATTCAAAATGGCGGCCATTGCATTATAATTATCAAGGTCATGACCTCAGTGGCTTATGGCGGCATGCATTTAGGACTCTTAAATCAATGTTAGGAATTTTCAAGCCTTTTGGTATTTTTTGAACTAAAACGGGAAATTTTCGTTCAAAACGGGAATTTTTCCCTCGAGATAAGAAATATTTTTTAATTTTTTGGCGAAATTGTTTTCCGAAAATACAAAATTTGGTAGATTTTGGCAAATTTAGGCAAATTTTGGCAAATTTTAAATCATATTTGGACATACTTGGCTAATTTTGAAGGTCAATGTCAAAGGTCAAGGTCTTTTAATATGGCAGCCTTAACGTCAGAATCCAAGATGGCAGACCCCATCCTCAATCGTCAAGCCTGAAGCATGGGCTCAGAAATACCTAAATATACTATTAGAGAAGTTAAACTCCATAAAAAGCAAACGTAGAAGTACAGCACAATTTCGCGAGAAAAACATTTTTTTTTTTGTCTGCGCATGCGCGAAGTCAGAGATATTTTATAACGTCGCCAACATAGCGAACATACGAACACATTTTTTTGTGGCCAGTGACCTGAGATGCAGCTGGCTATATTTTAATGGCGTTGCGAACATAGCGAGCATTGTACCCTGTGTGGCCTTAGCTTAAGTGTGTTGACGCGAGGCAGTCTAGTTAACTTCAACAAAGATCCCCGTGCCTACCAGTATATGTGTGAGGCCTGTAACGGACTCGAAAGTGGATATTTGTACCGAAGTGGCATCGCAGTGCTTCCACGAGCATGAACTGCGCGTCATAAGGTGACGAGAATATTCGCCAGCGGAATCGTAGAGTTACAATAGTTGGTTTCTAGAGGCAAGCACACAGTGAAATCTACTGGAAGAGTTTAAGGGCGATTTTGTGTCATTTTCGTCTACTGCAAGTTTGGCTGTGAGTAGTTTTGCTCACAGAAATGCTGTTCCGGACTGGACTCCGCAACTTACAAGTAACTCAGGTTTGCCGAATCTGATAAACACTGCTATTCAAGAACATTTTCCTTCTTGAGGTCAAGCGAAGCCCTCCTTCTGTTGCGATCGTCAGAGATAATTCTGCAGCACCTTTTGAACAGTGACTGATATTACAACATAACGACTTATTAACGATTGATGATTGTATTATTTGACAACGTTAATTGTGCTAGGTGAAGCTAGATGTTTTTAAAAGCATGAATACTACCGAGTCATCACATGATGGGTTATCATTTGGTGAAAAGCATAAATACTGGTTCATGAATCTTTTAAAATGGAGAGTAATAATAAAGCCATTCCATCTTTCGAGGCCAGTTATAGCAAAATGCAATTTAAATCAGCTGGAGCAGTTTGAGCGAAAATGGAGCCATAATAATAATGTATCCTGATACTATCCTACTGATGGGACAGTATCCTACCAAGTTGAATGTGTGTCCAACTGTGTATTCTTTTTGACGACTGTGTCCTAGATGCCAAAAGTGTGTGTCCATTTGTCGAACGTGTGTCCTAGATGACAAAAGTGTGTGTGTATGTATCCGTTTTGTTGAATGTACGTCCTTTTTGTAAAACGTAAATCCTTTTATTTAAATACGTGTAGTCAAGTCTGTAGTCGGGACTAAACCTCTCGGTCGTGTAGTAAGCATGAAACATTCCAAGGGATTGCTGGTCCTATAGTGCGCATAAGAACAGGCTATTTAACCTTTTTATACAATGATTTTTCTATAAAACTATTGTAGTTGTGTATCTTTGTAAACATGTAGACTTATAGTCAAATGTGGCCACATGCCTTTGTAGCCAAAAGATGTAGACAAATTCCGATGAATGCCAAGTGCTTTTTTATCCGAAAGTTTTTGTAGCTAGAAGTTATTGATGCCAATGCTGTTGTATCCTTTCGTATCCTACCAGTTATGTATTGCTATCGTATATTACCGATGGTAATGTATCCTACCATATCTTGCAATCGTATCCTGCGATTGTATTCTGCCATATCCTACTAAAGGGATCGTATCCTATCAATTGTATCTTACTGATGGGATCGTATCCTGTCGTATGCTGAGAACTTTTATTACCAAGTTAATGTTCATCCAAATGTGCATCCTTTTCGTTAAACGTGTATCCAAATATGTGCATACTTTTCATTAAATGTGCGTTCTTTCATTGAATATGCCTAATTTTTTTGTTAATGTGCTTTCTTTAGTCGAATGTGCTTCCTATCCGTTACCTCCCAAGCAGCAAAAACATATTTTAAAAATATGTTTGTAATATTTCTTCATTGCACTGGCAATATTTGTAAAATAAAACATCTTCATAATATATATAAAATGTTTCCTGAAAAACATTAATGAAGAAACATTTTAAATATGTTGTTTGTATAACATTACTTATAAGGTCTTTTTAAAACCTTTGTTAAATATTGCACGAAAAATATTTAATTAAACATGTTATCAAAACATTTTTAATAAAACCTTTAAAACCATTGATTTTGAATATTTCTCTTAATCGTTAAGAAATTTGAAATAATTTTTTTTTTATTTAATGAAACTGGATGGAGCTACTGCAGCGATGCTTATTGAAACCACAGCCATGATCGAGACCGAAATGAAACTGAACCATAGGTGCAGAATTCTATTCAACCGTAAAATTGTGTTATGAAGAAAGTTTTAAAAGCAAAGCTGCTTTCATTTCAGCAGTATCTGTTTCTGATTTTCTATTGGTAGAACCAGCAATGATTTTTTTTGTGCTTGTACACAGAAACGAAAATGGTGGCTACGATGTGTTTGTTTTTGTTACGTGTTGCATTGAATTATTCTCAAGGAAGTGTTCCCGCAGATACAAATTACTTTTTCTGCTGTGTAGGACTAGGTAGATAATGTAAAGATTTTGCTCAACTCTGGACAAGACCTCTCGGTACTTAAAGAATGTGGACGATGAGAGAAAAAAAAACTCAGTGTAGGCCTATATGTGGTGAAAGTGAAAGGTGTTATTTGGGCTATTTGTTTGTGCGTTGGTAATAAATAATCGTGAAATGTTGACGTACACATTGCAGGTAAATTATAGTTTTCTGTTTACTAGTTCAGGAATAAATTGTTTAATTTTTTCATAACAAAGTGATTTTGTTAACCTAGAAGTAATAACATCTTGAGTAGGTACAGGCAAATAGTATTTACTTTTTTTAAGGGGTAAATCTGAATGCATTGTAGTAGAAACCCTTCCTTTATCATATAAGCACATCTACGACACAATTTAAATACGATAAATATTTACATGGCTATCCACAGTTTCGTAAAAGTGTCAAGGTCTTGATTGAACATTTGGAATAAACATATTCGGTAATTATCATGACTAGTCCGTCTTCCTTAAAAAAAATTTAAAAATTGACAATACTTTCATTTTGTGCTAAAAAATTTATTGTTTTTAACACAACTTGCGGAAAAGTGACAAGGGCTAATTAATCGGCTCTGTTGGTATTGTTTGGCTCAAGGGGGCGGTCCCATAAAATAATTGTTTTGGCGTTTTTAGCAAGTAGGTATACCTTCCAGACTCTGGCATTAAGAAAGGAGGGTTAAAAAAATTGTTTAGAAATAAAACTAAGTGTAATTTAGTAAATTTTTCTATAATGGGATGGTTTTTGAATTGGTGTATATTTTATATAGTTTTGGGGTAAGGAACCCAATATATTTTTAAAAAGTGTGTTATTACTTGATATCTTAAATTGTTACCTGAATGCCTTGAAATTTTTTTTGTTACAATATGTTAAGTTTAAATTAATTCATGTTCTCGTAGCACTCAAAGTTTTCTTATTTTTTGCTTCATATTTTACTTTTCAATAAATAACTATGTAACGCCCCTCGTGCCTCAAAGTTGAATTATTTTAAATTAATTAAAAAAGAGCCTTGGAAACTGCTGGGTAAGAAAAATGAGACAATTAAGTTATTGACCAGATGTGGCACGAGGTGGAGAACAAGATAATTTGGAACTCCCTGACACAAGCAACTGGGGAGCTGGTGGATCTTTTAAGGGAACAAGGTATATCATAAATAAATTAACACTACACAAGTAGCTTGGTCTATAGGTTCCCTGTGTTATTATTAAGGAATTTTGTGTTCGTATTATTCAAACCTGACAATAAAAATCTTAGTAAATAACAAAGTTAAAGGGGGCGCCCCAGGATTAATTAAAACAATACATATTACACCTTAACAAAAAATTATTACATAATCAAAAATTTAAATTTGCACCAAATTTGAATGTCCCAACAATTACATCGATGATTAGTTTTATTGATTCTACATATTCTTGAGGAAAGCACTGTTCGCTGGTAGGCTATTCATTCGATTAATGTAGTTCGTAGCTAGAAAGTGGGGGGGGGGGGATGTTGATTTCACATTACCACCCGGGTCTTCAAACAATAACGTCGGGTCGCGGAAACCTCTCTTCTAACGTGACCCGCAGTGGAGGTGCAGGACCACGAGCTGGGAGCAATTTGTCTCTCCAGCACTTCGACCCTGTCTGAAACCCAAATCAAATTCAAAACGAATTAGACTTGCTTCCAGACAGTCCTACACCGTCGGCGCAAAAGGCCAACAAACGGGAATTTGGGGAGAAGAAAAAAAGATTACTCACCAACCAGGGTGTAGAGTTCGGAGCTCACTAGGTGTCTCGCGCCGACAACAGGATGCCGCGGACCGAGAAGTCAGGATGCGCGGACGAAACCGGAATTTTTAGAATTAAATAAGAAGAAATAAAAATTTAACTACGCATGACTTTTCTAAAAACTACCTCTGCCTGGCTACTGTACAAACGGGATCACATCCCTTAAGCAAACTGACTACATTCTCGTGCACGCGAAAATCACCGTTCCCGCAAAAAGCCTCTTAGCGCAGAGGACGTAGAGGAGACGAGGTCAGTAGCCGAGGTCAGAGGGCTGAGTGCCCCGCAATCGGCCAAAGCACCTAATTAAATCGGGCGGTAAGGCCCCGGGTCAAAGGAAGGGGTAGGTTCGGTTCTAAGGCGAAAATTTCCGAAGGAGTCCGAGGCGGTCGTGACAACAACACGACATGCGCGCTCTCTACCGGACCGAAACGAAAGCAAAGAACAATCGACTTCTCCGGGCCGCGAGAGGAAAGCATAGTGCCTTATGGCACCGCGACGCTGCCTTCTAGCGGCGTAAGGGGGAACTACTTGAGGTGGTGAGCAGACTTGCCACCAGGTGTCATGAGGGTAAGCTCTGCACGCTGGCGACCAGGCCCGCGGTTACTTTTTTTCTCCGCTAGATGTCGGGGATGAGTCTGTCGTACCCGGGAGAAGGTTTTTGCATCAGGTCATCGTCCCGTCCGGTCACTGCTCCTAGCCTAATTTCTCAGAACTGAAGTGAGGAGGAGAGAGAGGAAGGGGGGGCAGAAATAGCCACTAAGGTGGGAACGCAGCTCCACTGGAGACTGCTTCGAGACGAGACATGCTTTTCTCAGCAGGCCTCTACAAGGTAGCAGCTTGCAGCCCCGGAGCTGCTCAAAGCAGTTTTGGTCATGCAGGGAATTAAAATTACAAACTCGGGACGTGACTGCAGGCGAGAGAAATTTCAACCGGGCTGACCATGTCCACATTAGACAGCAAAATATCAGATTGGCCCCCTGGGAAGGGGCTTCGGTCCACTGGCACAAAGTTTAAATCCGTGGCGTACACCGGCCTAACAAAAGTAAATCACCCCCATTAACAACCAGATAAATTTAAAAAAAAATAGAAACCCCAAAAACTTTTAAAATTATAGAAAAAATTTAAAAAAAAGTGACGAAATGCCTAATTTCCGGCACAACTACCTACTGTTAATAATAAATTTGCTGGAAATCTATTCACCCTTTTTTGTTTGTGAAAAACATGCAATTTACAATCTTTGCAGTTCAGTTACATTGTTTGAACTAAGATAATTACTATTTTTCTTATGTTTTAGGTTTTGGCACTTTTTGCAGTTGAGGGTACTACGATTTCCAGAGTAGTTGGAAGTTCTCTCCAGCTAATGTTCGACAACAATTTGGCTGCCTGCTACAGTTGGAAGGGGCAGAAGCATAAGAAGGCACTGTGCAATTTGGAGATAGTCAAGATTATCTTGGGTAAGCCTCAACACATCAGCACTAGCTATTCTTCAGTTTCCTTTCATATGTGAAATTTTAGGGTTGCTACAGGACTAGAAAACATGGAAAAGTCTGACGTCGACCCAAGTGTCTCCTCGGCTCCCTCAGGCCGTTATGCCTCGTCAACGTCCTCCCTGTGTGTCCCCAGTGGAGTGCGACGGCCAGGGACGCACCCGCGTGCGCCCTAGCATGCCAGTGAGGGTTATGTCTGTGTATATATATTTGCAAACGATCAAGGGTCTTAAATGTAAATAACTTATTTATTCATTAATATCTCGTGCATGTCTTTGTAAATAATTCAATAACTGTTCTGAAGGGTTTCGCCGTAGTATGTAATCGCAGCCTGGCGCGCCGCGGGACGGAGCTCTCTCCCACGCCGGCCGATTTCCCCTCCCTCCCCGCCACCCGCGGGCGCCGGCCCGCGGGCGAGCGGGGAGAGTCAGTCGCGTCCTGGTCTCGAGCGGAGACAGACGTGTTCGTTGCTCCGCGAGCCGCGCACGTTGCGCTCGGGATTGAACGTTCGCTCAGTCCGCAGTCGGTCACGGCAGCTGAGCTGCCACCGCGAATCAGCTTAGCATTGTTAACTTACGAGTCATCGGGAGACGTGTCTAGCGGGCAATTTCTACAACGCGAACGTGGTGCTACGAGTCTCTGAACTTTTCGCCGTCCACGGAACATTACGTAACGGGCCGCGTATGTACAGCGCTCCGTCTTCGGGCCCTCTCTCACTGGGTCAGCCTAGCATTAATAAACTTTACGATTCGCGCCGAAACGTATTTGAGAACCGCCCCGTCATCAGGGAGTCCGTGTCGCCGTGGTAGGGCACTTGTTCCGCGACGGTTCCGCCAGGCTGCGGCAGGACTTTATAAGCGTTAATAAAAGACGGCTCGTGAAATTCGTTAATGCCGTGTTCTGCTTGCGACAACCTACCAACATTCCTCGCAATCACTTCACTCTCCCTCCAGGTCCCGCCTTTCCCGGTCCCGGCCACGTTGGCCTGGACCCACACCTCTCCGACGAGGGCAGTACGGGCATAACAGGACATTTATTTCAACGGGAAAACGGGGACCAGAAGCCGAGGGACGTCATTTGGCGCCCAACTAGTGTGGCCGTAAGCATACGCAAGCGCACGCAAGCGCACGCAAGCGCGCAGATGCAGGACAGGACGGAAGCAGGTGCGACCGCGCGGCGTGGGAGCGGCGCGAACTCGAGACGGCGCGCCGGCGCGCCGGCGGGAGATAACGCAGCGCGGGAACGGCGCGAACACGAGACGTTTCGGCGAGAGATACCGCGGCGTGAGAGCGACGCGAACTCGAGACGTTCGGCGTAAGATAACGCGACGTGGGAGCGGTGTGAACCGGAGACGGCGGGCGACGCGACAGGGATCGGTGGCGAGACAGATAACGTGTCGTGGGAGCGCCACGAACCTGAGATCGCGACGCAGCAGGGTTCTTCGGTTCAAGATAACGCCGCGAGAGGAAGACACGGACTGAATTACCGAACAGAGAGACTCCCGATAAACATGGACGACTTCCAGGAAGCGTACGAGACATGGGCGGAAGCAGACTTTCCGGAGCCCGGCGAGTGCTGCGAGCACTTCGCAGATTACGAGTGCGGTTTCTGCTTTGAGTACCGGGCGTATGGTAGGACAATGTGCGGTGCGGACTCGTGCCCCGGCGGGACATCGGAGGGGCGGATCTGCGGGACGTGCGGGAATCTGTGGCACAGGGAGTGTTCACAACTGGTCGCGCGAGAAGAGGAATGGATGTCCTGCTTTACGTGTGACCAGTGCCGAGCGAAACTGGGCGTGCGTGGTGCCGCAAGTGTCTCGACCGCCAAGGTCGAGTGGTCACACTGGGCGGGCGCCATCACGCTGCAGGAGTCGGCGATACTCCCAACGCCACTGCAACCGACGCCGCCGCCGATGCTGCCCACGACACCGCCGCCGACGCTGCCTCCGACACCGCCTCCAACACAGCCCCCGCCCTATGGGGTGGAGACGCCGAGCAGGACATCGCTGAAGACCGAGGAAGCCGCGCCCGTCCAGCCCCTGTGGTACGACTGGCACGCGACGTCCGGGTGGATACGGCAGGCCGACTCAGACACGCCGCCCCTGACGCCGCCGCCCCCAACTGCCGTAGGGGCTCACGAGGGGCCTACGCGGTGCGAACCGGCTGTGCTGACACAACCGCTCTGCACACACAAGGGCGTGCCGCGACCACTGTCTCGTGGGCCACCTTTGACGCGACGCCGCCGCCTGTTGCTGCGGGCGACGCGAAAGGTGCCACGCCCCCTCGGATTGTCAAGTGGGCCACCTTTGACGCGACGCCGCCGCCTGATGCTGCGGGCGACGCGAAAGGTGCCACGCCCCCTCGGATTGTCAAGTGTGCCACCTTTGACGCGACGCCGCCGCCTGTGGCTGCGGGCGACGCGAAAGGTGCCACGCCCCCTCGGATTGTCAAGTGGGCCACCTTTGACGCGACGCCGCCGCCTGTTGCTGCGGGCGACGCGAAAGGTGCCACGCCCCCTCGGATTGTCAAGTGGGCCACCTTTGACGCGACGCCGCCGCCTGATGCTGCGGGCGACGCGAAAGGTGCCACGCCCCCTCGGATTGTCAAGTGTGCCACCTTTGACGCGACGCCGCCGCCTGTGGCTGCGGGCGACGCGAAAGGTGCCACGCCCCCTCGGATTGTCAAGTGGGCCACCTTTGACGCGACGCCGCCGCCTGTAGCTGCGGGCGACGCGAAAGGTGCCACGCCCCCTCGGATTGTCAAGTGGGCCACCTTTGACGCGACGCCGCCGCCTGTTGCTGCGGGCGACGCGAAAGGTGCCACGCCCCCTCGGATTGTCAAGTGGGCCACCTTTGACGCGATGCCGCCGCCTGTTGCTGCGGGCGACGCGAAAGGTGCCACGCCCCCTCGGACTGTCAAGTGTGCCACCTTTGACGCGACGCCGCCGCCTGTTGCTGCGGGCGACGCGAAAGGTGCCACGCCCCCTCGGATTGTCAAGTGGGCCACCTTTGACGCGACGCCGCCGCCTGTTGCTGCGGGCGACGCGAAAGGTGCCACGCCGCCTCGGATTGTCAAGTGGGCCACCTTTGACGCGACGCCGCCGCCTGTTGCTGCGGGCGACGCGAAAGGTGCCACGCCCCCTCGGATTGTCAAGTGGGCCACCTTTGACGCGACGCCGCCGCCTGTTGCTGCGGGCGACGCGAAAGGTGCCACGCC
Source organism: Bacillus rossius redtenbacheri (assembly GCF_032445375.1). Classification (NCBI taxonomy): domain Eukaryota; kingdom Metazoa; phylum Arthropoda; class Insecta; order Phasmatodea; family Bacillidae; genus Bacillus; species Bacillus rossius. Next base: position 37,047,849 of record NC_086342.1, on the reverse strand, counting down.
CCTTCGGACTATCACGTGGGCCGCCTTTGACGCGACGCCGCCGCCTGTTGCCGCGCGCGACGCGAAAGGTGCCACGCCCCTTCGGACTGTCACGTGGGCAACCTTTGACGCGACGCCGCCGCCAGTTGCTGCGGGCGACGCGAAAGGTGTCACGCCCCCTCGAAGTGTCAAGTGTGCCACCTTTGACGCGACGCCACCGCCCACTGCCGCGTGCGACGCGAAAGGTGCCACGCCCCTTCGGACTATCACGTGGGCCGCCTTTGACGCGACGCCGCCGCCTGTTGCCGCGCGCGACGCGAAAGGTGCCACGCCCCCTCGGACTGTCAAGTGGGCCACCTTTGACGCGACGCCGCCGCCTGCTGCCGCGCGCGACGCGAAAGGTGCCACGCCCCTTCGGACTATCAAGTGGGCCACCTTTGACGCGACGCCGCCGCCAGTTGCCGCGCGCGACGCGGAAGGTGCCACGCCACTTCGGACTATCACGTGGGCCGCCTTTGACGCGACGCCGCCGCCAGTTGCCGCGCGCGACGCGGAAGGTGCCACGCCCCTTCGGACTATCACGTGGGCCGCCTTTGACGCGACGCCGCCGCCTGCTGCCGCGCGCGACGCGGAAGGTGCCACGCCCCTTCGGACTGTCACGTGGGCCACCTTTGACGCGACGACGCCGCCGCCTATTGCTGCGGGCGACGCGAAAGGTGCCACGCCCCTTCGGACTGTCACGTGGGCCACCTGTGATGCGACGCCGCCGCCTGCTGCCGCGCGCGTCGCGAAAGGTGCCACGCATCTTCCATCTGTCACGAGGGTCCCGGACTCAGCAGGTCAGTTCTCCAGTGCCACGGCCCGGTGCTTCATGTCCATTTAATAAATGAGAGGCGTTGACGGACATAACGGCCTCGTCGGAGGGGGGGCATTTGACGTCGACCCAAGTGTCTCCTCGGCTCCCTCAGTCCGTTATGCCTCGTCAACGTCCTCCCTGTGTGTCCCCAGTGGAGTGCGACGGCCAGGGACGCACCCGCGTGCGCCCTAGCATGCCAGTGAGGGTTATGTCTGTGTATATATATTTGCAAACGGTCAAGGGTCTTAAATGTAAATAACTTATTTATTCATTAATATCTCGTGCATGTCTTTGTAAATAATTCAATAACTGTTCTGAAGGGTTTCGCCGTAGTATGTAATCGCAGCCTGGCGCGCCGCGGGACGGAGCTCTCTCCCACGCCGGCCGATTTCCCCTCCCTCCCCGCCACCCGCGGGCGCCGGCCCGCGGGCGAGCGGGGAGAGTCAGTCGCGTCCTGGTCTCGAGCGGAGACAGACGTGTTCGTTGCTCCGCGAGCCGCGCACGTTGCGCTCGGGATTGAACGTTCGCTCAGTCCGCAGTCGGTCACGGCAGCTGAGCTGCCACCGCGAATCAGCTTAGCATTGTTAACTTACGAGTCATCGGGAGACGTGTCTAGCGGGCAATTTCTACAACGCGAACGTGGTGCTACGAGTCTCTGAACTTTTCGCCGTCCACGGAACATTACGTAACGGGCCGCGTATGTACAGCGCTCCGTCTTCGGGCCCTCTCTCACTGGGTCAGCCTAGCATTAATAAACTTTACGATTCGCGCCGAAACGTATTTGAGAACCGCCCCGTCATCAGGGAGTCCGTGTCGCCGTGGTAGGGCACTTGTTCCGCGACGGTTCCGCCAGGCTGCGGCAGGACTTTATAAGCGTTAATAAAAGACGGCTCGTGAAATTCGTTAATGCCGTGTTCTGCTTGCGACAACCTACCAACATTCCTCGCAATCACTTCACTCTCCCTCCAGGTCCCGCCTTTCCCGGTCCCGGCCACGTTGGCCTGGACCCACACCTCTCCGACGAGGGCAGTACGGGCATAACAGGACATTTATTTCAACGGGAAAACGGGGACCTGAAGCCGAGGGACGTCAAGTCTAGGATTAAAATTGGTCAAGGAAAACTTTGAAATCCTGGTGAAATTACTGGTGACTGGAAATTCAAATGTGTAGTTACAAGCTTTAAGCCTGTAGTTACTGACTTATGTTAAGTCCTACAATCAGAGCAATCTTGTAAATAGTGACACAGATAATGTAAACAATACAGTTTTTTTTTTCAGTGTGTAATTAAAAATTTATTTATTTCAGTCTTGACAAATTGAACGCAGAACATTGCTGTTGTGGTTTCTGAACTATTAATCTAAAGAGTTTACAAGTGTAAAACGCTCCCTCGTGATTACCTATCATTTTGAGGGGGAAAAACGACATGCAGTAGGAATAAAAATGTAAATTTTCGCGTTTGTGATGACCTGACAGATTTTGAAACACATCCTTCAACAACTAAGTTAAACAACCCTGTTATTGCACATGTACAGGGCCTCATGGTAGTTTGAGAAAAAATAAATAAAATAAATATTTTTGGTATATATGGCGATTGTTTGCATACAGCAGAAATACACTACGGAATCTCCGCTGTCATAATCGATAGGGCACAAATTTGTTTGATATGAATGGGTGTTGGCTAGATAACCTAAAAACATGTTGCTTAACGATTTGAATACAAGTTTTGCATGAAAATATTATTGTTTGTGGGTTTTATAACAAGTTGCGCACACCTAGAACAGACCATAGTGTGTGCCTCACACACTTTGCAAAATAAAATATTGTTTTTTAAGAGAACTTATTAATTTTTAACTTCAAAATCTTACTAAATTGAGAACTAACATAGGGGATATTTTGTTAAAAATTGTATTTGACATTTTATCAACTGTGTGTTCTTTGTTGGATGCTACATTTGCGACTTAGGCTGTCGTTACAGCGTTTAGACAAAGAAAGAGTGATGGGCAGATGTCACTTTAAAAATGTATCAGGTAAAAAAGAATGGGAGATATTTTGTTTAGAATTATATTTCCAACATTTTCTGTAAGAGTGCATTTTTTTTCTGCTAGATATAAAGAATATTTGTTAATGGGGGTTTTCACTGTTAAATACATATATGTAGTTATTAATTTTTTTATCCCCTCCCCAAAGAAATATACTATTATCCAAAAATTTCTACTATTCAAAATAGCACAAGACCAGACAGTTTCGGATATAGAGGCTACACTACTAGATTTGAACCTAGAGTGAACACTGTATGAAGCTGGTGCTTACAAAGAAGATAAATTAATCCTTTATGTGTTGCAGGAGTGCTTCGGCTCAGGATAACAGAGATGAACACGAGTTCCTAAACTGAGGGTGGACAGTTTGCTGATTGTGCTATGTTAAATAAAAATTGAGTGCTTACATTGTTAAACCATGCATATTTTTTCTTCAACATTTTCCTCCCCCTTTTTCCCCTCTTTTGGCATGAAAGAAGAAATTTGTATAGTAAATATTAGTGGAGAGTGTGTTCAGTCACATATGTAATTGTATTGACAGGGATATTGCCTAAGCATATCTCATGTAGATTTTTTTAATTCTGGTACTTCGCCGATTACTTATTTTGAGTTTCATATCAGCAGAATACAATGACAGTCCATGTACAGTGGGGGTTGATGTGCTCTACCAACATTTCAAAAATATTATAAATATGTCCCTTTTGCAATAGGGTTGTAATATTTAAGCTGAATTGCAGTAACCTTTTGTTAATATTTCATAACAATTTTGCAAAATTTGTTATGCAAGTTAAAAATTTTTGCAGCAATGTTAAATATGCAACAGGTGTGTTCAAAATATCGCAGCAACCAATTATTCATATTTATTCAATAAACTTTAAATATTGCAGCAATGTTTCATTTGCAACAGGCTTGCTCAAAATCTTGCAGCATTCATTTCTTAATATTTATTTCATGTACATATGTAATTGCAGAAATGTTTAATTTGCAACAGGAGTGTTCAAAATCTTGCACCAATATTGCTGGAACCTTTTATTAATATTTATTTAATGTTTTTAAAATATGTTGTTTTGCTATCGTAATCATTTTTTGTACATTTTATATATGTTTTTACATTATATTTTTAAAATGTTTTGAAATGTTGCAACAATGTTTCATTTGCAATGGGTTTGTGCTACTCATAACATTGCTGCAATGTTTCTGCAAAGTTTAATACATATTTTAAATACATTTTAAAATCATTTTTGTAATATTTAGAAAAATATTTTTTAAATATATTCTTGCTGGTTGGGCTGTGTGTCCTTTAAGTGAATGTATGTCAAAATGTGTGTTCAATGTTTACCCTTTTTGTCCAATGTGTGTCCAACTGCAAGTCCTAGATGACGAATGTCTGTCTTTTTGTTAAATGTAAGTAGTCAAAGCTGTAGACAGGACTGAAGATTTTATGGTTCAGCACCTCTTGGTTTTGTAATAAGTGTAATTTTTTTCAGAATTCTTGATCACATAGTAACCATAAAACATGTGAAGGCTTTTATGCCCCTCTAGAAATTACAACAGCGGCCCAATAGCTTCCAAATGCAAAGTATAAGCAAATTACAAAAAATAAACAAGCAACTAAGACCTATGTTCTAGAACATGTAAATTGTAAAAGGGGTGGGTTGTAATCCAATGTAAATTTTTAATGAAAGGCGAAAAGTATAATTCGGGTAACCAATCTTTTACAGTGGTTAGAAATTTGACAAGAGTTATTCCCTGCCCAATCATCCATCAATCACCATCGCATCACCGCGAGAGTCTTCAAACAGAAATTGAAATTACTGGTGGATTTCTTTGTGAAGCATTGTGTGTTTGGAAAGACACGCGGTTGGATGTATTCAGTGTAGTGATAGAAACATGCACATATTCTTATTTGGTTGGTTGAGAAGATAATACCGAATTAAATTGATGATGTGATATCAGGGAAAATTCCCGATGAAAAAGATCGAGACTATCATGAGGTTGATACTAAGAACATGATTCATGGCCCATGTGGAAAATTAAATAATAATGAACCTTGTATGGTCGATGGAAAATGTTCGAAGCTTTATCCACGGGCATTAGTAGCAGAAACAATTATCGGAAATGATGGTTATCCACTGTATCGTCATCGATTACCTGAGGACAATGGAAGAACCAATAATTTTCAAAGTGAATCAAAAGGACATTAAAGTTGATAATCGTTAGTTAGTTCTGTATTCACCATTACTCTCGAAGACATTCAAACTTTACATTAACATCGAATCTTGCCATTCCATGAAATCCATCAAATACATATGCAAGTATGTGACTAAATGAAGTGACATGGCTATGTTTGGGATTGGAGTGGAGAATTTGTATGATGAAGTCACTCAATATCCAATTAGCCGTTAAGTTAGGAGGAATGAAGCAATTTGGCGCATTTTTTCATTCGACATTCATTAAAGACATCCCACTGTTGTTCACTTGGCTGTACATCAGGAAAATAGGCAAAGAGTATACTTTATTGTGGAAAACGCATTACAGTGAGCTAATAGACCACCATCTACAACATTGACCTGTTTATTTATGTGCCAGAATGATTACTTCGCCAGAACTTTTCTATACTCCGATATGCCAAGATATTATATTTTGGATCAATCGTCAAAGAAATGTCAACGACGGAAACAAGGAAATAGATTTCCAGGTTACACATTTGTAATTTTCCACCGATGCATTAGGTTGCATTTACACAGTCAGTCCAAACAATGTCGAGTGTTTCTATTTACGTATACAATAATTAGTCAATGTCCGTGGCCCTACATCATTCCAACATCTACGAACAGTTAATGGTGAATTGTGTGGCACATATAGAGAAGCCTGTCAAAGTTTGCAATTGCTAGAGAATGACAATCATTTGGATTACACCCTCAGAGATGCTATGATTTCGTCAAATGCTCATCAAATACGAATATTGTTTTCAATAATTATGACAACATGCTTCCCATCGAAATTTATTGATTTGTGGATCGAATACAAAGATTACATGTCTGATATTTTTCATAAGATGCGTATTATAACATCAAATCCATATTTGCAATTAAATGAGGCATTGATATTAATTGAGGACATGTGTTTGATGATATCGAACAATATTTTACCTCAATTAGGCATGACATCGCCCAATCGCCCGATGCATGACACATTTAATCAAGAGTTAAAACGCGAAAAACAATATGATTGCGATACATTGAAATAATCAGTTAAAACGAACGTTCTGCTGTTGAATCGGCAACAATAAATGCATACAACGCTCTCGTGAAATTTATGAAGGATGAAAATGGAGGGATTTTCTTCTTGGATGCTGCCGGTGGAACTGGAATAACTTTATTGATCGTGTTGATTCTGGCAACGATTTATCCCCAGAATAAAATTGCACTTGCACTTGCTTCATCAGGAATCGCAGCTTTTTTAATGGAAGGTATCTGAAGAAGTATTTTCAAAATAATTGCTAGAAATTGGCCATAACAAAATCCCCATTGACATTTCAACTGGCTGCATTACATTCCCTGCCAATTTTGTGCCAATTCATCGAATCAAAAAGAACTCATCGGAAAGGTATTCCCAAACATAGCTCAAAATTACAAAAATCACGATTGGGGGATTGAATGTGCTTTATTGGCTGCAAAAAACATTGATGTCGAAAGAACAGAATATCAAGATTCCAAGTGAAATTACTGGAGAATTTATGATGTACAAATCGTTGGATTCTGTTACTAGCCAAGACGATGTCGTTAACTATCTAACCAAATTTTTAAACTCGCTAGAATTGCCTGGATTGCCTCCTTACAATTTCTTAATTGAAAGTCGGATTGGTAATAATAATGTTGAGAAATATCAACCAACCTAGTCTTTGTAATGCTTGTGGTGAAGAAAATGATGAACAACATCATTCTTAAAGGAAAGTACAACAGAGAAGACCTTTGATATCCGAATTCAAATTATTCTGACCAACATGCCGTTCTACTTTAAATGCTTGCATTTCCCGGTGCAACTTAGATTCGCAATGACTATAAACACACCATAAGGGCAGTAATAGAATTTTTGCAGTAAAAACCTTGAAAATCCATTTTTCTGACATGGTCAATTAATGATCACTTAGAATAATTTTGTTTCTTCTCATTGTTACTTTGTTTACACACCATCAATAGATTTTCATAAATTCACAAAAATATCACCAACACTTTATTCAAATTTGGACATGACATTGTATGTTGGTTCAGCTAGTTCATAATAAGAATCAACCCAAATAAAAATATAACACTATATATTCTTGGACTTGAAACAATTTTTAAATGTATTTAGAACATAATCTTTAAAGATTTTAAAGTAGAGTCTTGATTAAGGATATTGATTCACCCTCTGCCAAGTCAGCGGTGTGGTGCGGTAAAATGTGTGGCCTGGTTATCTGTCAGCATGGGTTCGATACCCAACCGATCCTTTCTTTTTATTTCTCGCAATATTAAAATAGTAAGTGTGCCATCTGCCCAGGCACACATACGGTGCGCAGAAATTCAGGGAAATTAACGCGATTTCAAAACTACTCACAAGATATCCGAGTGGGGTCTGCTTACAAAAAGAATTTAAGAATTAGCTGAGAGCCGAAAAGTACGTTTGATTTCGGATTTAGATTTTGAATTGTATTTTTTATTTGTCTTAACCTGGGTGGTTTGGTAAGATGGCCAGAAAAAGAGGTCAACCCACTGTTACTAGTTTCCCGAGTTTTGCGACAAAAGGTACAAGCATAATACCACGAAACGGATCTTTCTGGGAGGGACATGGAAGAATATTTCGGATGGCACCATCTGTGTAACACCACAAAGCCCATCCCCTCACAGGATCCAGTTGTCTCCACCCTCGGCAGCCCAAGAGAATATGAAAAACAGTGGCCATCGATCTGATGAGATCATACCCGAAGAAAGTTTGGGGAAACTGCTTCCACTTAGTGGTTACTGACCTTTATTCCCGATGGGTGGAGGCCATGCCCTGAAGACTTCCAAGGCACCAAAGGTGATCAGTGCCCTTGTGAATAAAGTATTTCCCCACTGAGATACACCAGATAAATTCTCACTGATAATGGGAAACTGTTTACCCGGTAGAAGTGGCACAATTCTTGCAAATGATGGCATGCAAAGAATGGACTACAACCCTGGATCGTCCCTGGAGAAAAACCAACTGGATGGCAGAATCAAGAAATCAAGAAGGAACTACGCCAATCGTTAACAGGATCTATACATTCCCACTTCGTATTCTCACTTTGGACCATGTACAATGAGGCCTTAAGCTGCAGTCCCAGGCAATTACTGTTGGGAAATGACCTCCTACAACCTGCAGACTGGGAGTTACCGGCAGTAAACCAACTCTGGTGAGAGTTCCCCACAGAAAACCCATTCCCCGAAGCTGAATAAACGTACCAAACCACAGGGACCACCAGTCCAAATAACGCATATGGACCCAAGCCTCAAAACTTGAAGAGGTGCCTATCCCAGCTTTCAAAGTAGGGGATCGTGCATACTGGCGAACTCACAGACTATCATCCCAAGAAAATAACTTCTGTGCTAGCTTCACCCTTTATCTGGCAGGTACCCTACCCAATAGTGGAAGTTTGGGGAAATATTATACCTGTATCCGAATCCCAGATCTAACAAAGTCCATCAACAACAACTACAAAAGGCCCGGTGGGGAGGTCTCGACGAGGTACCCACCCTAGACCAAAAGAAAACAAACATCTATTCGAGGCCCAATCGGCAGAATCTCAGACAACTCATGACTCCACCAGCACAACTCCACAAAGACACCACAGTTCTTCCAGAAGACTACGATCATGAGAACATTTGGCGAGACCAGAGTGTAGTTGTTTGGAGTGTGTATAGTGTACATAGGTATTTAAGTATTTTTTGCTGACTTTACGTGTGCAACAAATTTGAGACTGAACATTCGAACATTTGAATTCCCGCGCTGCACAAGTAGCAGCGCCACCCCTTCACAGTTGGCCACCATGATTCCAGAGTTGGCAATGCTTCCAAGGTTGGCAGCGCGTCGAACTTCCGTCAGGAAGTCAGTTCATCGTGTGCTTTCGTGATGGTAAGTATGGCTATCGGGCCCGCTCACCATTGTTTTTCGTCTCGTAACGCAATCCGTTGCAATCGTTGTTTGTACAGTCAATTATTTCGCGTGATGCGAACATTTTGGTCCTCCGGGCCGGATCTATTTGTGCCGGCGTCGCTTTCGTTGTTTCGGCGTGTCGTGTGCCGCGTGGTGAACGTTTTTGTGTGTAGGGCGAATTTCTTGGGTATGTAATTTTCTCTAACCTTTTGTGCTTCGTTGAACGTTGAGCTTGTCTCCGCTGTAGTTACTCGTGCGTCACCGAGGTAGCATTTACCGGCATACTTCTCACGTGGTGGTGTTTTAGGTTATGTGTTGAGTCATTGTACTACGTGACTATTTACTATGGCGGATAAATGGTCAGCGCTGATACGCGTGCGCATCGCAGAGAGTCGCCTGAAACGGGCATTTGACCTTTCTCAAAGCGCGCGTGAGGACCCCTCGCAAAGAAACTTATTTCTTGCAACAGTGCGCGACTTGGAAAACATAAAGGAGCAGTTCGAAACTGACTGCGTCGCGGTGGAAGCAGCCATCGGCGAAACAGATGTGGACGTAGCTGAGCACGCTTCTCGCATGGAAGCTTTCGATGATAAATACTTCCAAATCAGGGCCGTTGTAGCCGGCATAGAGGACTCAAAGGTACAGCCCTCCAGCCAACCACAGTCTCAGGTGAGCAAACCATGTGTGGCCCTGCCGAAGATATCACTTCCAAGTTTTGATGGTAGTCCACAGCAATGGCCCAACTTTTCGAACTTGTTCAGTACACTTATCACCAATAATAGTGAGCTTTCCCCTGTAGAAAAGTTAGCCTATCTGAGATCTGCCCTCAGTGGAGAGCCTTTAGGGATGATCAGTTCCTTGACTATGTCCAATGCCAACTTTGATGTGGCCTGGAAGCTACTCGCAGGGCGGTATGAAAATAAGCGACTTGTCGTGGCAATACACGTAGATTCACTCTTGCATGCACCAGCTGTTACCTCTGACTCACCTAAAGCACTACGCCAATTGTTGACAAACATCACTGAGAGCATTTCTGCCCTGACGGCACTGGATGTGCCAGTGACTCAGTGGGACTTGATCCTGCTTCCTATCCTATGCAAGCGCTTAGATTCTTTTCTTCAGACACAGTGGGAAATGTCGCTTACTAATGAGTTCCCTACAGTGAGTGATTTCGTAAAGTTTTTGGAAAAGCACTGTCGCGCTCAGGAGGCTGTTGCTCAGTCACGTGGCAAGTCGTCAGGACTGCAGCCGCCCATGAGAAAATCTTCTCCACCATTCGCTGGCTGGAAGCAATCTCGTGGTCAAGCGCTGAATAGTTTAGTCAGCTCCTCACAGACCTGCGGTCTGTGTGGTGGCCCACATGCTCTTGTAAAATGCAGTAAGTTTAATCAAAGTGACCCTAAAGATAGGTATACCATTGTGAAAAGACAGGATCTGTGCTTGAATTGTCTTTCGCCTGCACATCGAGCCAAAGGTTGTCCATCGTCAGCATGTCATCATTGTGGAGCTCGCCACCATACTTTGTTACATTTTAAGCAGCAACCACCCGAAGGCAGCTGTGCATCTCCAGAAGGCTTCAATGCTTTGTCAACAGAAGCTAATTCTGCGACAGTTGCCGTTACCGCCGCAGCCCCGAGCTGTTCTAAGACTGTCCTGTTGTCAACTGCTCAGGTAAACATCCTCGACCGCACTGGTACACCATTTGTTGTTCGGGCACTGCTTGACACTGCTAGCCAAGCTAGCTTCATTTCAGAGAAGTGTGTTCAGAACCTGCGGTTAACAAAAAGGGGGGTGCATTTGCCCATACAGGGCTTATCCAACACCCCTGTCAATGTGGCCAAATCCTATGTTTCAGTTGTTATCACACCAGTTGGCATCTTAGCGTCTCAGTTTGCGCTGGATGTTTTTGTGCTTCCTCGTATAACCAGTAGCGTGCCAGGTACAAAGTTGTCTGATAGGGTTCGTAAATCTGTGGCACACTTGCACCTTGCTGATCCTGCCTTTGACACTCCTGGTCCAGTCGACCTACTTATTGGTGCTGACCTGGTTCCGTATTTAATGAAAGGTGGAAAGATTGATGGGTCTCCAGTGGCTCTAGACTCTGTACTAGGTTGGATCCTGATGGGGAAGGTGGAAATTGAACAGACTTCAACCAACATGACATCCCTTTGTGTTTCGCTGGTGACCTCTCATCCCCCATTACCTGATGTCATGAGAAGGTTTTGGGAGATTGAAGAATTTCCCCTTGTGAATCATCAGTCTCCCGAGGATGTACACTGTGAAGAGCTGTTTGTGAAGTCTTACACAAGGCATGAGACCGGCCGGTACAGCGTTGCGTTACCGTTTTGTCAGCCTGAGCCAGAGTTAGGGTCCTCTAGACCTCAAGCCATTAATCGTTTGCTTCGCCTGGAAAGACGTCTCAAAGGGGACCCTGCCCTCAAGCAGAAGTATTCCGAGTTTATGGAGGATTATCTCGTGATGGGCCACATGGAAAGAGTCGCTGAGACAGAAATGGACTGTGCCCATGCCTTCTATATACCTCACCACGCTGTCGTGAAACCAGACAGCTCCACTACAAAGGTGCGCGTTGTTTTTGATGCATCAGCCAAGAGTTCCACAGGTGTGTCGCTTAATGATACTTTGTTAACAGGGCCAAAATTGCAGCAAGATAATTTTAATCTACTATTGAGCTTTCGTTTACATGTTGTAGTTTTCACGGCAGACGTAAAACAAATGTATCGCCAGATCCATGTCCATCGTCATCATCAGGATTATCAACGTATTGTGTGGCGCTCTAGTGACGCAGCTCCAGTCCAGGACTACAGGCTGAAAACTGTGACCTATGGAGTGTCTTCAGCCCCATTCTTGGCACTCCGCACTCTTAAGCAGCTGGCTGAAGATGAGAGAGAACAATTTCCCACTGCCTCTCCAGTGTTGTTGTCGGATGTTTATGTGGACGATGTTGTTACGGGTGCGCCGTCTGTGTACTCTGCAGTGGCCATGCAGCAAGAGCTCATCAAGCTTTTAGCGAAAGGGGGATTTCAACTCCGAAAATTCATGAGCAACCATCCGACACTCCTGAATTGGCTTCCTGCTGAGGATATTGAAACCCTCCAAGCCTTGGATCAGGACAGCTGCACTGTAATCAAGGTACTGGGACTACAGTGGAACCCCACCTCCGAAACATATTCATACAAGGTCCGAGCCAGCGCCTGCCCTGCGACAAAAAGGACACTTTTATCGAATGTGGCAAGGATTTTCGATCCTCTCGGTTGGTTGACACCTATCAGCATGTTTGCAAAATGTCTCATTCAAGTCCTTTGGGTTCAAAATCTCGACTGGGATGCAAAACCACCACCAAACATATTATACAGCTGGAACAAGTTCAACAGCCAGCTCCCTCTTCTGTCTGCACTCAACATCTCTCGCCTTGTCAGGGGAAAACAGGGCTGTTCCTATCAACTTCATGGATTTTCAGACAGTTCAGAATTTGGTTATGCAGCAAGTGTCTACCTTCGTGTGGTTGATGTTGATGGGACAATCACGGTACACCTGCTCGCTGGCAAATCTAAAGTAGCCCCTGTCAAGGCCCAGTCTCTACCTCGGTTGGAGTTGTGTGGAGCTCTTCTCTTGTCTCGGTTGCTTCGTCACATGATAAATGTGCATGGAATGGAACTTGAATTCACCTCCATTGTTGCCTGGACTGATTCACAAGTAGCCCTAGCGTGGATCCACTCTTCATCTCATGAGTTAAAAACATTTGTGGCAAATAGGGTTAGTGAGATTCAGGACCTGACCCCTTCAAGTTGGTGGAGGCACGTGCGTTCAGAACACAACCCTGCTGACTGTGGCTCACGTGGATTGTTACCTGCCCAGATACTTGACCACCACCTTTGGTGGACAGGCCCTGCATGGTTGACGTTACCTGCAGATGAATGGCCTGCAAGTGCTTCGTGTAGTGACATTTCCGATTTGGTCCAACAGGAGAAGAAGTCGTTGGCATTGGCAACTATTCTGTATACTGAAGACATTGATTCACTGGTCGAACGTTTCAGCAGTCTAATGAAGTTACTGAGAGTGACTGCCTATATTCTGCATTTTGTTGCTAATTGTCGTCACTCACAAAGTGCTCGTGAATCAGGGACCCCGTGTCCTCGTGAGTTGGAGACTGCCTTAAATTTCTGGATACTTCGAGTTCAGTCGATGGTGTTCAAAGATTACCTGGCCTCTTTGAGAAAGAATAAGCGAACCTCACCACAGATACGGAAGCTTCATCCTTTCCTCGACTCTGATGGGTTTCTTAGGGTGGGTGGCAGGCTTGACCAGTCGAAGCTCCCGTTTCAACACAAACACCCGGCCTTGCTTCCTAAATCAAACCCCTTGACGAGCAGGATTATACAACACTATCACAACGTCAATCAACATCCCGGGATACAAGCACTTCAAAGTATTCTTAGAGAGAAATTTTGGATTCTCTCAGATAAGCAGGCAATCACCAGCTGTGTTCACCGCTGCTTGAAGTGTTTCAAGGCACAGCCACCCACTTTCACACCCCTCATGGGAAGTCTCCCGGCCATGAGAGTTCAGCAAGTGAAACCATTTTCGAAGGCCGGCGTGGATTACGCTGGCCCCTTTTTCATAAAACTGGCTCGTGTGCGCAAGGTCACTCTGTTGAAGGCCTATCTGTGTATATTTGTATGTTGTACCACTAAGGCGGTTCATGTGGAATTGGCGTCTGACCTGTCGACTGAGGTGTTCCTTGCTGCATACAAACGTTTCATCGCCCGCAGAGGGAGATCCTCTGACCTCTATAGCGATTGCGGGACGAACTTTGTTGGAGCCCACAACCAGCTGACAGAACTGCAATGCATGTTGTCATCCTCATCGCATCAGCAGACCATAGTGGATTGTTTGGCTCCTTTTGGAGTGAGGTGGCACTTCAACCCTCCAGCCGCTCCTCCTTCGGAGGCTTGTGGGAGGCTGCAGTTAAGGCGTTCAAGTCACATTTAAATCGGGTCATTGGTGAACAGATTCTCAGCTTTGAGGAGCTCTACACGGTCGTGGTCCAAGTGGAGGCCATACTGAATTCTAGGCCACTTTGTCCATTAAGTTCCGATCCCAATGATCTGCGTGCTCTCACCCCAGGACACTTCTTGACCATGGAGCCGCTGGTGTCGCATCCTGAACCCGAATTGGAACAGGTACAACTTAACAGACTGCAGCGTTGGCAACTAGTATCGCGGTTGCATCAGGACTTTTGGCACCGGTGGCACCGCGAATATCTGCACACACTGCAGCAGCGTTCGAAGTGGCAAGATCAAACGATAGCTATCACACCAAACCAATTGGTGTTGATAAAGGAAGATAGAGTACCTCCCCTGCAATGGAAGTTGGGACGCGTCCTGCATCTTCATCCTGGATCTGATGGTGTGCCTAGGGTCGCTACAGTGCGTACCACCTCTGGGAGTCTAAAACGCCCTGTAGTGAAGTTGTGCCCATTGCCTCTTGAGTAGTGTTGAAATGGGTCATTTCAAGGTGGGCGGAATGTTTGGAGTGTGTATAGTGTACATAGGTATTTAAGTATTTTTTGCTGACTTTACGTGTGCAACAAATTTGAGACTGAACATTCGAACATTTGAATTCCCGCGCTGCACAAGTAGCAGCGCCACCCCTTCACAGTTGGCCACCATGGTTCCAGAGTTGGCAACGCTTCCAAGGTTGGCAGCGCGTCGAACTTCCGTCAGGAAGTCAGTTCATCGTGTGCTTTCGTGATGGTAAGTGTGGCTATCGGGCCCGCTCACCATTGTTTTTCGTCTCGTAACGCAATCCGTTGCAATCGTTGTTTGTACAGTCAATTATTTCGCGTGATGCGAACAGTAGTGCAGTGGCCAGTGTGGGGTAAGGGCAGCCCTGGGACTGAAGCCCAGTCTACTGACCCCAAGCAAGAGCAATTATACAAAAATGGGTTCGTGTACTTAGGTACGCACGTGAGAAGTTATACTTCTTTGGAATCATTAAAAAAAGCTTTTAATTGCATGCAAATAACTCTCCATGGTAGCATTATTCTCCATGGTAGCGTTAAATGTTTAACGTCCTTGTTGGAAGTCGCATTAGAAGTATAACTTCAAAGATGCCAGCCAAGGCCACAGAGGGAGGGGGCGAGTTGTCATTTTCACCATTTTGGCCTCGGCCGACACTAGTAGGTACAATCTTCTTCCTGAATGGGCATTGCAGCCCTAACATTATGGAAATTGTGGTGTCATCAGTGGCTCAAAGATGAGAGTTGTATATATTCACAAACAGTATGCTAAATTGGCTTGTGGCATCGGTTATCTAGAGTAAATACTGTCAATCCTATGTGTTATAATTAGGTGTTGCATTTTCTTAAGGTATGATGTTCAAATATATAATGTACGTGTGTCATTTAAATGCAGGTCATAGACCAATGCACGACATGGTACTATATGTAGCTCAGACAAGACGAACACTTCAGAGATCTCCATCCCAATGAAATCTGGGAAAAATAAATTTCGAATAAGATACTTGTTATTTATTACTGCGATTCCTCGAATTCCTGTCCTTATGGTAGCGAGTCTTTGGGGACTGCTCCTGAATTCCTCCCCTGGTAGCGATTAGCGATTCTGGGGGACCTCTCCTGAATCCGTGGGTAGCGACCGACAGTAGGGGACCACTATCAAATTTATCCAGACATTAACACTTTGGGAACTGCTCCAGAAATACTCCGGGTAGCGACTCTTTGTGGACCACCTTCATAAACCTCCCCAGTAACTCCTCCCCCCTTAAATACCTCTTCACCTGGAACAAGTCAGCACTTATTCATTACTTTCATGTTGACTATCGTTTCTTTGACTCTAACAGTCTGGCATTCCGCCAGCAGGGAATAGTACTGGCAGGGTGGGGACTGGACTTAACTGCCTCATGTGGTCGGGTGTAGGTTGTTAATTTCATTTTTTACTTAGAAAAATTAAAATCTAAACAGTTTTCAACTTCCCCTTCTTGGAGTTTGAAAACTAAAAGTAAGAGAAAAATCTCATACCTTCTGAAACCATGGTCCATGGGTATACTTTACATCTACAATATGGTACAAGCTAACAGATATACCAGATACTTGATTGTTTGTTTTTTGTAAAAATATATGGTGTTCTATTTACCCACTTAAGTGGGTGAATGGGAACACTTAATAATTTTGCCTGGGAAATGTGATTCAGCAGACTACTGGGTATATAGAAACACTGTAATAAATTTTAAAAAGTAAATAATGATTATAATGTATTATAATGCCGTCGTCCGGGTTCTCGTGTTCGAAACCGGCCGTGTGTCCTAGCGGGAAATTGGCTCTTATTGAAATTATGTTCCAGGAGAGTGCCAGGCTAGCTCATCGGCTACCCAATTGTGGGTCTTGTGGGTCCGTTGCCCCTGTTTGGCCCGCTAGGACCGTCGGCGGAGTTCGTGGTTGGTGGGGGCCCTAGGTGTTGTAGGGATGCTCAATTCAATAACAGACACGAACTCGAGGTTAAGGTGGTCGTTGGCACGTCGCGTACAGGGGGTGCGAAGCGGCCGTTTAATTAGATGAATTGTTACAGTCACAAATTACACTTGCACTACATTGGTATGTCGCACAAAGAATTACTTTAAAAAATTACAGTTAGTCTAATATGAGAGCTCTGACACACTGTCACTATGTTAAGCCCTCACGCCAGTCGAGGTTGAGGGGGAGTTTGATTGGAGGCGGCCAATCCCGAAAATGGTTAACAGGGCTGCATCCGGATTCACTTGTGGGAATCGCGGCCCGCAGTTAAACTAGACACAAAGTTTACTCGTAGTTTTCGTCGGTGCCTGTGCACTCGACCTTAGCAAAAGTTCACTGTTAATGGGAGTCGACCCGTGCCGTAAAGTGGACTGCCCCGCGTAATGTCTCCTGCGGGGAGTTTAAAACTTAAGCGGCTGGGTTAGGCCCTACACCGTAAAAGGACCCGGGATGCACGGGGAGTTAACGTAATGAAGCAAAGTGATTTGGTTTGAATGACTATATTTACCAGAAGTACTGTTTGGTGTGGACAATGGATGATGGCACCCCGTGGAACGCCCGTCCGCCCCGGTCTGTGAGTCGCTTGGTACTGGCGTTTCTCCTTGGCGCGAGGGAAGGTCTCAGCGTTCTCTCGCGCCAAAGTTGCTTAAGTTCCATTATTCGGAAATTATTTTAATAACAAGAAGCTGAGAGCAGCTCTAAATTCACACATTTATTATTAATGATTAATCTAATCAGTGGCGTCTCGTCAGGGCAAGCAAGGCAAGCAGTGCTTGCCCAGGCAGTTTCCAGACATTGTATTTTTTAAATAAATATTTTATTCAGAATAGTATTTTACTTTGGCTCGTGCAGTTAGGTGTATGTATTTTTTACACTATCTTCTTGGGACCCAATACTGTGCGCTGTGCGCTATAAAAAAAGAACTCGTTGACACAAAAACATGCTGTTTTAGAAGCGTTGCTAGGTTTAGAAGCGCTGGTAGGATCGCTTTCAGCAGGAAGGCTGCCGCAGTAGTTTCCTTTCGGAAGGGGGGTGGCATGGTACAAAGGTTCAGGGAGGGGATTGGCTGGAAAAATACGCGGTAGAAGCTACGAAGGTAACGCTTCTTGCCGAACTGGAGCGAACATGGCCGAAGCAGACGGTGGAATTTTTCCGCCGACTGCTTCGGCTATGTCCGGTACAGTTCGGCACGGCAGGTGGCGATGTCGCGTTTCAGTCGGCGGTCGTCTCTCGGGGCGCGCGCATCTCTCCCGCGGGCTGTTGGTGGCAGTGCGTGGGGGATTTGTGGGCGTACGATGATACTACACTCCCACTTAGTATACAAGTAATGTAGAGTAGGTATTTTTCTATCAGAATAATGTAAGTCAATCATTATTTTTCAAAAATAATGTATTTAAAAAAAATGTCAATTTTTCTACCTGTGGAATAGTCAATGTTCAGTTAAGAAAACTACTTAAATAGCACCATTTTGTACCTTGAAATCCATATTTTCCCGGCGGAGGGCCCCCAGACCCCCCCCCCCCCCCAACTTCATCATGTTTTGGTGTGAACGGAGTTATTGCTTCCCCTCATGTAAACCTCACGCCTCGCCACTGAATCTAATTGACAGATACTCTTTAAGAATTATGGTTCGCAAATTTTCGTAAATTAAGTTTAAATTTTAAGAGTCACGCCAGAGACTGTTCGCCACTTGCTGACTGCTCCAGTGGCTAGTTACACATAAAAAACAGGGAGGTAATATTTATGTTAACACAACACTATTATTAATTTAGGCTGAAGGCTGCAAAGGGGGCACTCACTAACATCTTAATGTAAGATTACACGTGAGTGACTCAGGCACTCCTGCATTGCACTTCCCTTAGGCGGGATTTTAATTACTAGTGTGGTTATTATTAAATTATGTTTGATTATTCGTGAACAGGGGTCGAGGTGTTTAACTAATTAGACACGACCCTTGATTCTACCTTGGCATCGAAGGTTCGCCTGACTCGGGTGGCCCATGGCTAGGGGTGCGTTCCGTTAGCGGGGTCGGATACTGGCGGTTGCAGGTCGGGCTTTGCGGTGGCCTTCGGCTGGACGACTTCAATACATTGAAATTTACTACATAATTTTGCATACCTACGTATTTTGTCTTTGCCATAGCTACATATAAAGCAGAAAGAAAATATGTTATTCTGTACTATAGCATTAGCTTTTTGTTCCATCAGTAAACTGTCACTGTTAAACAAACCCTTCATATGGTCCTTCTTCATAGGCCAACTTATTTCTCCAGTCCACAGGAAAGAGAAGAAGTTCTTTACCATACTACTGAGGTGAATCAGGTTATCCCCTGACTTGGCAAAATTAAAAATCGGATACATCAGGAACATCGGGGCATCCATACATAAATCCATTTTTTCTCGCGTTTACTTTCCAGGCAGATATTCCCCAGTCATTATAGTCCCTTCAATTCATATAATTTTCCCAATGTAAACTGGAGCAAAGGATTTATATGAACACGCAGATTCCTTCATATAAGGAAAAACACCACCAACCAGTCACTAACATTAATGTCTTCTACTGAAAGGGGTACATTCAATCCAGTATTAGGACATTCATTTTAATTTGAATCACCAATGCTGTATGCAGGTGAATCTGGTTCATCTGATGAATCTTCAGGAGTGTTGGAGTCTTCATTCTCAAGAGCCTTACTTTTTCCAGCCACCACATTTAGTCTTTTCCATCTCTTTGTAGTTTCGGCAGAGATAGAAGTTCACCTAAATTTCCATACCTCATTTTCTGAAAAATATTCAAAACTAAGTCATCCAATGCTGGAATGCTACCAGTCCCAGAATCATCATTTTGAGGCAGTTGTTTCAAGACTTCTCTTTGGTTGATCGGGACTATTTGACACTTGCGAAACCCAGGTAGAATGGTCTCTTTGGCATTGACTTCAATGGCACTTAAAAGCTGGTACAACAACCTAGGAAATACATCATTTTGACGTCGTACCTCCTCTTTATTTAAACAAAAACCCGGGTCACAGCCCTGTCCGCGGCCCAATATTCCAGCCATGGCCCTGGTAGTGCCACCACTCGTCACCAGATGGCAGTTAAGCTCTCCTATCCCAGCCAATCTGGGAGAATAAACTCAATTACGAGTAATTGTGGAATTATCGGAATACCTCTCTCTATCTCCTACTCAGATAGCGACTCCTAGTGAGACCGCGGGCTTCCTTCTCTCACTCTTTCTCTCTGCCTACCCATCCATAGCGACTCTTTGAGAGACCGTGGGCAATCCTCTGCTAGCGACTCTTCGTGAGACTGCTGGCATCCCTCTCTCCCACTACCAACCCTTCTGCTAGCAACTCTTCGTGAGACCGCGGGCATTCCTCTCTCCTGCTCCCAGACCTTCCGCTAGCGACTCCTTGTGAGACCACGGGCACCTTCCTTGTCAGCACGTCCTCGGTCAGCTGCACTGGGCCGAATGGTCCACTCCCGCCTCAGAGTGTGAGGCTGCTCTACCCAAGAGCTGGCGCCGGGCAAACATCACGACTACCGAACGACCGAGCGATGTCCACCCCATCTCCACATCTTCACCAGAGACGAGGCCGCGACATTTGGCACCCAACGTGGGGCACACTTCATCATCGAGACTACAAGAGAGCACGAACAGCCATCAGCATTCGGCGACCAGAAGTGTGTATATTCACTAAACAACTATAAAAGAATGTGTGCAGGACACAGTGTAGAAATTCATAAACAATGCTACCACACAGACTGACAACCACATGTGAGATGGGTCAGCCACCAAGGGACTTTGACCTAATGACAGGAGAGGGACAGTGGCACGACACATCTGAGGCCAAACCAGTGAGATCGGAGTTAACAACGGGTACATTGGTTTGGGACACAATATCAACACCAAGGCCCACACTGGCACCGACACAGAAGGCAGAAGCAAACTTCATATACTGGGAGGTGCTTGCAAGCCCAGCAATGCATCCAAACATGCATATGGGGCGGACAGCTACCACAACAGGACGCATAGTGCTACCAGAGTTTAGTAGGCTAGCACATGAGCACCCATGCGAGTTTGTACAGTGGTGTAAGGGACGGTTGACACAATGTGGGGTGCCGATTGAAGAATGGACACAACACACGAGTGAGCAATTACACGGGCAAGCTTGTGAGTGGTGTAACCTGTGGGGATGCTATGACATGCAGTGGATGGAGTTCGCTACCCGCTTAACACGGCGCTTTGACGACCGCATGACAGTCATGAGCTGTAAGGCTCGCTTGTACGGCGAGTCCCAAAAGGACTCAGAGTAAGTAGAGCAGTTCGTGGCAAACAAGCTGCGGCTGTACCGGCGCATAGCCCCAGGAAAAGACCCCGAGCAAGCTTTGCCAGAAGTTACAGCATTAATACGAGAAGAATTGCAACCATTCCTCAGGCCATACTGCAATGGGACGGTAGAGGACTATGTACGACATGCAACAGCTACAGAAGGCAACCTACGATACCTCCTGGGACGTCGGACCAGGACAACTATCCCCGAACGAGGGCCCAGACAGCAGGTCGGAGCAACTGCAGGGACAAGCAGGGACATACTGCAGGAATGTCCATGGCGGACAGCAACACGGGCGATCGAGGGCCCACCTGGTGGGACAGGCCAGAACATATCTCCAGAATGGCGGAATGCAGGCAATCGGCGCGATGGAGGCCGACCACCACAGTGCTGTCTTGGATGCCCACAGGGCACGTATCATTGGCATCAGGATTGCCAGACACCAACAGCGACAACAACCGGCGGGAAACAGGCATTAGGGGATGTAGGACCTACAGACCTACCCCCCGCACCAGCCAATCCCCTACCGCAAGCCACAGAGAACAACCTAGAACAACTGGGGCAGCTCACCACGCAAGAAAACCGACTGATGCGGATCCCCATCACCCTGAACGGGAGACCGACTGCCGCACATATAGACACAGGGGCGAGACATGTTTTCGTCGCCCAGCACTGTGTACCACCCTCAGATATCACACCCAGAAGCTGTGCCCTGCGCATTGCTACAAACATGGGAACTGGGACAGCCATTGGAGATGCCATCATCACTGTGGGTGTACGGGAGATGGTGACCCAAACTTCAGCAGTTGTGGTAGAAGGACTCAGAGAAGATTTGGTACTCAGGCAGCCATGGTTGGTAGATCAGGATGCCTTGATTTCGCCAGCATCAGGCCTGGTAAATTTAGGTAAACGTGAGCGCCTGGCAGTATATACACTAGGGAGCATACCACCTTCCCACAGGGCACACGACCACAGGCCAAGAGACACGACCTGTCGCCTGCTCACTGTGGGAGAAGATGATGACCAACCTCTAGCGGACCTGATCGAACTCAAGCAACGAGTTCTCGATGCCCAACACACCTCCCCAGATGCTGAGTGTCGACGAGCAAAGCAAGCAGAAGGACTGGATGAGATATGGACCATGAGAGAGGGCATGTTGTGTACGAAGGGGATAGGAACCAACCAGGAGTGGCGCATCTATGTACCACCGGAAGCACGGGAAGCCGTTCTGGGCTTCATGCACGATTATGACCTGGCAGGACATCCAGGAGCGGACCAAACCCGACGGGAAACCAGCCAGCACTACCACTGGCCCGGCATAGCCCGGGACATACGGGAGTATGTAAGGACCTGCGAGAATTGCCAGGAGCGAAAGGCACGGCAGAGTGATGGGACCGAGCAGCAGTAGCCGCGTCTCCCCACTACACCATTCCAGTCCATCGCGCTGGATGTTATGGGGCCGTATCCCCATACTGCCCGAGGGAAGAGGTTCCTGGTAGTGGTCATGGACCTCTTCACATGATGGGTATAAGCATATCCTACCAGCAACATCTGATACCAAAACCATTGCAAGAATCCTGCAGACATAATTCTTTCCACGATGGGGATACCCCAGGGACCTCCTGACGGACAATGCCAGCCAGTTCATCGGAAGGCAGTGGCAAGAATTATGTCGGGCATGGCAAGTGGAACACCGGACTACTCCGGCTTACCATCCACGAGCCAACCCAACGGAGAGACGTAACCAGGAGCTGAAAGTCCAGATGCGCATATGTCTGGGGGACGACCATACCACATGGGACGAACACATAGCGGAGGCCCTGTTATGCATCCGCCGCAGGACCAATGCAGCCACAGGGATGTCCCCGGCACAAATGGTCCAAGGCCACAATCTGCCCATGCCCGGCGAATGGACGGCCCACAGAGTGACAGATGAAGAGGAAGACCCCGATGATCGCCGTCGGTGGCAAGAGATTGAGCTGACAACAGCGCGAGAACACCAGAGGGCCTACACTCAGCAGATAACCCCACAGACCACACGACAACCACCGGAGCTACAGCCAGGTGACCACGTGTATGTCTGCACACATCCCCTGTCCAATGCAAGTAGGAACTACTGTGCTGGACTGAGCCCCAGGTGGTCGGAACCACACTGCATCCTGAAGCGGCTAAGTCAAAGTACTTATTTGGTGCACCGGGGTAGACAAAGGCGAAAAGTACACCGGGACCACATCCGGAAAACAGCACTCCAGGAAGGGGGCAATGCCATGGAGGACCCTACTCCAGATGTTACAGAACCGATGCCAGACAACCACCAATCTGTCACACCCCAAGGAATGCAGCATCTGTTCCAGGGAACACCGAGCCCAAGGACAAGAATGGAGAGGTCTGCAGTAGCCCCTGCCACGACCCCGAGGCGACAGCACCAGAGGCACCCAGCATGAATTCAGATCCTTGATGTCACTGGGACACCAGAGGCGGGCATAGACACCACGAAAGAGCAGCCCCTGGTGACAGAACCGGATGACATTGAGACAACAGAACCACCTTCCCCTACCCGAGGCGGATGGGGGCATGGTGCCTCCCTCGCCGATGCCAAATTCCGGGTCAAGGTGGAGGAACCAGCTGAGGACAACCAGAGACACCGCCGACGACGACGCCGGCCCCCACTGTACCTGGCAGATTACGTCACCAGCCGCGAACTGGACACACTGGTGAATGGCAACCCAGGGAGTCCAGAACCGGCAGGCCCGCCCTGACGCTCGCAACTACGAGGGGAGAAGGCAAAATGTGCCTGCTGGAGGGCGTGGGGACGGCCTAGACCCGGGCTTTTCAAGGGGGGGGGGTGTCTGATGTCATACCTCTTCTTTATTTAAACAAAAACCCGGGTCACAGCCCTGTCCACGGCACAATATTCCAGCCATGGCCCTGGTAGTACCACCACTCGTCACCACATGGCAGTTGTAAATATAAAGAGACAATGTATTATAGTTATGTTATATATGTTATTGTAGCGGCCGTAGTCGCTGCTGCCTGCAGCGATGACCGGAGCCCTCCGGCTTCACGGGTTCCCTGCGGGCGAGCGGACAGCTGGCAGGATGCGCCCCCCCCCCCCCCAGGAGAACCGTTAGGCCGGCAGGCCACCCCCGCCCTGGGGGGTCTGGCACGCAGCGAGGAAGACCCGAGAGGCGGGCCAGTCTGGCTCGGAACACAGCCACGCGCACAGGGTTGGTCATAGCATTTTGTACGCGTTCTCGCTGCCGCCAATAAAGGACGCCTCCAACTATACTGTGTTTCATTGAAATGCGATCCTACTCGTCCCGATCACAGTCCGTAGCCACAAGGCTACAGTGGTGACCCCGACGTGATCTCCAGGCGGGTTCGGGTCGCGTTTCGCGCGGAGGCACCTGAGCGACGGCGCACACGCGCTACGCGCCCGCAACCGCGAGTAGTACGACCGCGGAGCTACCGCGCCGCCTCGCGCGTTCGCGCCAACACACGCGGCGCGAGACCTCCCACACGTGAGTAGTGCGACTTGGGCAGTTCGGGACCACCGCGGAAACCATGCCAGACCCAGACACAGTACCTCCTACTGCGGCGGTGGATCGGGTGGCGGTTCGCATCCCGCCGTTCTGGCCCGCAGATCCCGAGATGTGGTTCGCGCAAGTCGAAAACCAGTTCGCGATTGCAGGAATAACCGCAGACAGTACGAAATTTCATTAGGTGGCGGGCAACCTGGACTCCCGTTATGCTACCGAGGTGCGCGACATCCTCACGCAACCGCCAGCCACGGGCAAATATGAGAAACTGAGAACGGAGCTGGTCAAGAGGCTAAGTGCTTCGCAAGCGAGGAAAACCAAGCAGCTGCTGGAGACCGAAGAGATGGGCGATCGGCGTCCATCCCAGTTCCTCCGACACCTCCGCGGCCTGGCGGGGACAGCTATCCCAGATGACCTCCTGAGATCCTTATGGCTGGGTCGGCTGCCATCGCCTACCCAAGCGATTCTGGCCATGCAGACTAATGCATCATTGGATGCGTTGGCCGACCTGGCCGATGCCATTGCAGATACCAACCCCCAGCCGCAGGCGGCTGCAGTGTCCTCCCTGGAGGCGATGGTGGACAAGATGGCGGCCCTGATGTCCGCGAAGATCGGGGAAATGGCCGCGATATTGCGGCAAGAGATCGCAGCAGTTGCCACCAGCAGTGCGCAGCGCAGGAGTCGCTCGTACAGCTCGCCGCCCGCGGGATACCGCTCCCGCTCCCGCAGTAAGGGCCCGCCAGGAGCCTGCTGGTACCATCGCCGTTTCGGGGACGCAGCCCACAGGTGCACCACGACCTGTACGTACCAGACGGGAAACAACAAGGGGACGCGTTGATGGCGGCCGGCAACCCTTCCCTGCCTACCGGCCGCCGCCTGTTCATCACAGAGCGGGTTACCAAGGTACTGTACCTCATCGATACTGGCTCCGATATCTGTGTCTACCCGCGTACCCTCATGCCAGGCAGGCGCCCTCAGTCCGACTACTCCCTGGTGGCCGCCAACGGCTCGCAGATCGCAACCTACGGCTTTGTCACACTCACCCTCAACTTAGGACTTCGAAGGGACTTGGTCTGGCAGTTTGTGGTGGCCGAAGTAACTAAGCCCATCCTTGGAGCAGATTTTCTCTACCACTTTGGCTTGCTAGTTGATATCCGGAATCGACACCTAGTGGACAGCACTACTTCTCTCACCTCGGTTTGTACCATTACCACAAGTCAAGTCTGTAGTGTCAAAACGCCTGCACCCCCTCCGCCGTACCCCGAGCTACTACACAAGTTTGCCAGCCTCACACGGCCTGCAGGCTTCCCCCAGCCAGTGCAGCACTCCACCGTACACCATATCAACACCACGCCAGGACAGCCAGTGCACAGCAGACCGCGCCGCTTGGCTCCAGACCGGTTGCGCGTGGCCAGGGGGGAATTCGAGGCTATGATCAAGCAGGGCACAGCCCGACCATCTGACAGCCCTTGGTCTTCTCCCCTCCACATGGTGCCCAAGAGAGGAGAAGAGTGGCGACCTTGTGGGGACTACAGACTACTGAATGCCCGCACCATCCCGGACAGGTACCCCATCCCGCACATTCAGGACTTCTCGCACTCATTGCATGGCAAGACCATCTTCTCCACCATCGATTTAGTCCGAGCGTACAGTCAGATCCCAGTCGCCACGGTGGACATCCCCAAAACTGCCATTACCACTCCATTCGGATTGTTTGAATTCCCGTTCATGTCTTTTGGCCTCCGCAATGCTGCACAAACATTCCAGCGGTTCATGGACGAGGTCCTCCGAGGCCTCGACTTTTGTGTGTCGTACCTGGATGACATTTTTGTGGCTTCCCAGGACGAGACTGAGCATTTGCAGCATCTGACTGAGCTCTTTGACCGCCTCACGAACTATGGGCTTCTCATCAACCCTAGCAAGTGCGTCTTTGGCAAGTCCTGCGTCACATTTTTGGGACACACCATCACAGCCAACGGCTCCCAACCTCTGAAAGAGAAGGTCCGTGCTATCCTGGACTTCCCCAAGCCTACCACAGCAAAGCAGCTGCGCCAGTTCACTGGCATGGTGAACTTCTATCGACAGTTCATTCCTAGGGCTGCGGCAGCACAGGCCCCCCTGCATGAGCTCTTACGAGGGGCAGCCAAAGGCAAAGATACCATCGTCTGGACGGCCGCAAGCAGCACGGCATTCGAAGGTTGTAAGGCCAGGCTCGCCTCGGCGACCCTGCTGGCCCACCCTATCCCCGACGCCCCCCTGGCTCTCGTGACGGACGCTTCGGACTTTGCAGTAGGAGCGGTACTCCAGCAACAGGTACGCAACCACTGGCAACCCTTGGCGTTCTTCTCTGCGAAGATGAATCCGGCACAGCAGAAGTATGGAGCCTATGACAAGGAGCTCCTCGCCATCTACCTAGCTGTTCGGCAATTTCGCCATATGGTCGAGGGCAGGGATTTTGCCATCCTTACGGACCATAAGCCTCTAGTATTAGCCTTCGCCCAAAACGCTGACAAGTGCTCTCCACGCCGAGCCAGGCACCTCGACTTCATTGGACAATTCACGACAGACATTCGCCATATTCCCGGTTCGGCCAATACCGTGGCGGACCCCTTGTCCCAGGTGGAATCGGTCACAGCTCCGGTCGACTATCATGCTCTGGCGCAGGCTCAAGCAGCGGATGAGGAGTTGCGGCAGTTCCTGCAGTGCGACTCCAGCCTGCGGCTGACGAAGGTCAAGATCCCGGACTCGCCACTGGAAGTCTACTGCGATGTGTCCACACCGACAGCTCGGCCTTTCCTGACCCCACAATTCCGCCGAGCGGCATTTGACATGGTGCACCGGCTGGCGCACCCGGGCATCAAGGCCACAGGAAAGTTGATCTCACAACGGTTCGTCTGGCCATCCATGCAAGCAGATTGTCGACTGTGGGCCCGGTCTTGCATACCGTGCCAGCAGTCGAAGATCGCACGGCACACCTCCTCGCCGGTAGGATCTTTCATACCTCCTTCCTCCAGGTTCGACCATGTCCATCTAGACCTGGTCGGCCCTCTCCCATGTTCCCGAGGCTTTCGCTACTGCCTCACCATGGTTGACCGCTTCTCTCGCTGGCCAGAGGCCGTGCCCGTCGAGAACATCGAGGCAGCTACAGTCGCCAGAGCCTTCTACACCACATGGGTGGCACGTTTTGGCACCCCCCTGAGAGCTACCACCGATCAAGGCCGACAATTTACGTCCTCCCTGTTCGCGGCCCTCGCCGCCTTGGTGGGCATGACTCACCTCCAGACCACCGCCTACCACCCGGCCTCCAACGGGATGGTGGAGAGGTTGCACCGTTCGCTCAAGGCAGCCATCCGCTGCCATGCTACCGAGCACTGGGTAGATGTCCTACCTACTGTCTTGCTCGGCATTCGAGCCGCCTGGCGGGACGACCTTCGTGCCTCCGCTGCGGAGTTGGTCTACGGCCAGCCCCTGCGCCTACCGGGGGAATTTCTCGGAGAACATCCGGACGCCCCTCGGTTCGATGCCCCCAGCCTGGTGACGGACCTCCGCCTGCACTTCCGAGACCTGCGGCCAGTTAACGGCTCGCGGCATGGTGGGACAAGGCCGTTTGTCTCCAGGGACCTTCCGACGGCCACTGAGGTCTTCGTCCGCTGCGAGGGGCACAAGGGGTCCCTACACGCGCCCTACGAGGGCCCCTTCCCGGTACTCGGCAGAACTCCGAAAACTGCAACTCTCCTGATGCATGGCCGGCGCACCACGGTCTCCATCGATCGACTCAAGCCTGCCTACATCTTGGCCGACCAGGAGCCACCAGCCACAGTCGCCCCCCCTCCTATGGGGGAAACACCTCCCCAGCAACATCAGGGGCCCACCACAACTGCTCCTGCGCCTACCGTGACGCGGGCCGGGCGTCGTGTACGCTTCCCCGACCGCCTGCAGGGCGGTTTTTCGTGATGTGGCACATCACTGGCACGGGGGTGCTGTAGCGGCCATGGTCGCTGCTGCCTGCAGCGATGACCGGAGCCCTCCGGCTTCACGGGTTCCCTGCGGGCGAGCGGACAGCTGGCAGGATGCGCCCCCCCCCCCAGGAGTACCGTTAGGCCGGCAGGCCACCCCCGCCCTGGGGGGTCTGGCACGCAGCGAGGAAGACCCGAGAGGCGGGCCAGTCCGGCTCGGAACACAGCCACGCGCACAGGGTTGGTCATAGCATTTTGTACGCGTTCTCGCTGCCGCCAATAAAGGACGCCTCCAACTATACTGTGTTTCATTGAAATGCGATCCTACTCGTCCCGATCACAGTCCGTAGCCACGAGGCTACAGTTATTATTGTAAATATTAACGAAGATTATTAAGTGTGTATTGTGAGAATGTTTTGTAGACTTGTAAATAATATTGTAAATGCAAAAGATCCAAAGGGATAGGAATATGTAAAATTGTAACACAAATGATTGTAGAATAAACGTGTATAAATTGTGCGGGCTAACAAGCCTAGACAGCTCTTCTCTCCTAGCCAATCTGAGAGAATAAACTCCATTACAAGTAATTGTGGAGTTATTGGATTACCAATTTTCTCTCTCTCTCTCTCTCTCTCTCTCTATCTCCTCAGCTAGCGACTCCTAGTGAGACCACGGGCTTCCCTCTCTCTCTCTCTCTCTCTCTCTCTGCCTACCCATCCGCTAGCGACTCTTTGAGAGACCGCGGGAAATCCTCTGCTAGCGACTCTTCGTGAGACCGCGGGCATCCCTCTCTCCCACTACCAACCTTTCTGCTAGCAACTCTTCGTGAGACCGCGGGCATTCCTCTCTCCTGCTCCCAGACCTTCCGCTAGCGACTCCTGGTGAGACCATGGGCACCTTCCTTGTCAGCACGTCCTTGGTCAGCTGCACTGGGCCGAACAGTCCACTCCCGCCTCAGAGTGTGTGGCTGCTCTACCCAAGAGCTGGCACCGGGCAAACATCACGACTACCGAACGATCGAGCGACGTCCACCCCGTCTCCACATCTTCACCAGAGACGAGGCCGCGATAATTTCATACGGTTGTTTCACTTCTCCCTGGTCCTTTCTTCCAGGCAAGTAAAATATTTCTCCATGCCCGTTTCAGGGGTGTGAAGAAAGCTACATCGAGGGGATGTGTGATATGTGTAGAACTCTTAGGAAGGAAAAGAAATCTTATATGTTCTCAGCACTACACAGGCGAATTGACTGAAGTGACAAATGGGATGATAGGATTATCCCTTATCAGCACTTTAAACTCTTCAAGTTTCTGAAATATGGTAATGCTACTGTGGTTATCCAATCATCAAAACAGTCTCCATTGAACCTGACAGTTTTCGTCCAATTGTATCTCACCTCTTTTCTACCACCTTCCACCCAAGACTTGTACAAATAAACTGATTTGTAAACAACACAGTATGGCAAAAGTGAACCATTTGCAGATGCTGAAAACATAATACAAGTTGAAGACTTGCTATGATTTTTAGAACCCTATCAGGATAATTGCAGCCTCGTTTCACACACACCTTTGTTCGGCCAGGATCATCCGACATATTGCTCTCGTCATAGCAGTTTACAATATTTGTAAAAGGAACACCCTCCAATTCTTTCTCAATGTTGTCAAAGTAGGCATTGATGATGGCTGGTGACACTGAGTCTCTGGCTTGTTTTGTTTTGGCACAGCCTTGAAGACAACTGCTTGGCATGACATTGTAGAAACCCAAGAGATAATTCTCTTACAGGAAAATTGTTCTTGAACCTTTTTACAGTCTTCCCACATTTGTCTAGATAGTTTATTACCAATGCTCTGAGAGTGTATTGGTCCAAAGGATACCCCCATTCAGAGCACTTTAAAAGTCTATCAACAATCATGTTTCTTCTTGCTTTGCTTACATAGTTTGATCTCCATGTGATTTATCATAAGCATTTTTTTTTCATGTGTTTATGCCAAACAGTTTTGGAAATAATTTATTTCTTTGACACTTCCCTGTAGCTCAGTCCATTAACAAATATGTCTTTTTTTTTTTTTTTGCTTTTGATAGTTTCTTTATCTGTTTTCTTATGTTTTTTCCATGTGGGTCAAATTTATCATGTCTAGGCATATTCCTATTCACCCACAACCCTGAGAAATATCACTCCCAAACAAACAATCACTACAAAAATTTTAAATATGTTTACAGCCCCCATTTTTACTGCTTCTACATTGTAGAGTACAAAAAATAGAATTAAAAATGATGACTTCTTGATAATTTTCATTTCATATACTATCAGATCCAAACAAAGTTTTTAAAACTAAAAATATCGCAACTATAACAACAGTTAAATCAACGATCAGCGAGAAATCCAATACCAGGGTAACCAACTTACAAACTTAACATTTTGCATTTTTAGGGTGTGTTCCAAATAATGTCCATAGAACAACATTTATACCTTTTATTATGTCATATTTATACACAAAAATATAGAAAATCGAAGATTTTATTCTAATCACGCCACAGTTCCTATTCAGCCCATTCTACGTATTGTTTTGTCTCTCTATCTTGAACATATAGGTTATAATAATGTCATCAAGATGGAGAAGGCGAAGTGAAGTAATGTTGATCGAAATATTGTGTATAATAATTATATGTTAAATAAAAATGCCATTAACAAAAATAAGATTCTGTCACTAGCCCAGCATACCCCAGTTTATTCCTAAAACATTGTTTTTGTGAAAACCACGGCGGTAACATCTTTATGTTGTAATTGATTTGAATTCTTTATTTTTAATTCTTATTATTATAAAAATTAAATTTGTACGGTTTAAAAGTGGGGGAATTATTTCAGTTGTAAAAACAAAATAATATATCAAGATGGTAATTTTTTAAAATGAATTTTGTTGGTGCGATAGTGTTTTTGGCCAACATGCACTTGACAGAATACTAACAAAACATTCGCGATTTATTTTTACGTTGGCAGATGGTAATTGTTGGTAATTGTATTTGGTGTTGTCTAGGAAATATTATATAGCTGTGTTTTATATTACATTTGCTGTATAAGAGTAAGAAGCCAATTTTCTTCTGCGGAACGTAAGAATAATAAGGTAACAGTCAAATTTTAGTATTTTAATGCCAAGCAGTGTTGAAAGGTTAGAGCACAAGGTTTTATTAATAAAGCTGACATAACCTAGCTGAATTGTGCTGTCGTTGGTAAATAAATTAGTGTCCGCAGTTAATGAATTATTATGTTACAATCAAAGTACATGAGCACCACATTTTTGTTCCTCTGCTTCAAGCTGAAAAATTATCATCAATGTGTTAGGTCCATTCTGGCTTTACTTTTACCGAGAAACGTAACAACAGCGCTAAGGCCGGGTTTATAGAAAACGCAAGAACGCAGAAACGCAAGAACGCAGGACGCAACAACCGCAAGAAATTCACAGTCGTTTATAAAAAACGCAAGGACGCCGGCCATCGCCAACGTCAAAAAATAAAATTTCAGGAATAAGTCATGATTATTTTTAAAATCTTTGTTGTACTTATCGTACAGGCAGGGAAAATTATGGATAAGCTGAACAAGAAATTCATCAGCTTCCTCCATTGAGCTGTATTCACTAGAAGAATGCCAGCCCAAAACATAAATAAACACAAGCGTAACGATTAATTACAATCGCAGAGCCTTCTATATGCGTTTTTTACATGACGGTTTCAGTTTCCACATACTAAGCAACCAGTATAGAAGGCCGAAACGCAAGGAGAAAACGCAAGAAGTAGAAAGTTGAACAACTTCTGCGTTGCGTTCTTGCGTTAATTGCGTGTCTTGCGTTTTTTATAAACGTGCTGGTAGAAGAGTTAAGGTTGGACTTTTACCGTAGTTGCGTTTCTTGCGTTTCTGCGTTCTTGCGTTTTCTATAAACCCGGCCTAATGCGGCTGAACAATTAAGATACTGAATCTAAAGTTCTTAAATTCTGTGTCACGTTGTGGTTTGATTTTGAATGGTCGCACAGCTGTATAGACTTACCATTACTACACACCATTCCCCCCTACATTCCAAATAATTAACTAGAAAATTTGATCTGTGGTGAAGCCAGCATGAACCTAACACATTTGTGATCAGTTAATTGTTTTAGTTAGAGGAAGCAGAGGTGCAAAAATGTGGTGCTAATGTACTTCTGATTTTAAAATAAAAGATATCAAAGTACCGTATCACGTACCTAACCTAGTTTATTCCTTGATCCTGATGGCATGACCTGTATGCATTGATTCAATAGTAGCTGTTTTAGCTTAGTTTGTTGAAAGGTTGTGAACATAACAAAACTTGTGATTTAGAATGATTATGATTGTAAGTTGAATACAAAAAAAGAACGGTAATTGTTCTGTATCACGTATCCAAGTTCATTCCTTGATCCTGATGGCATGATCTTGAAATCATGAGAATGGTTGTTTAGAACAGGAAAGCTACATGTTAAACTGGTAATTTCTAAGAAACCGTTAAAAATATTTTACACTATTTTTAATGTAGGTGTACTAACCCAACTAACTGTCCACAAGGTTTTGAAATATTTTAATGTATTTTAAAGTAATTTTAAGGTAATAAACCATTCTCACAATTTAATTAAAGTTCTCAAAATCATTCTCACACAAACCCACACAGGAAAGCGAAACATTGCGGTAACCGCATCCATGCATATGCTTTTTAATGTAATGTAACAGTGATTTTTCAGAAAACAGTAAGAATATAGAATCACTGTTTTCAGGGTAAATGCAGGTACCTACGTCTCTGGTTTTTGCAAAAAGTATATTCTGAATTTTATTTTTACTTTACGTAAAAGCCCCTCTATAAGAATATTACTTGAAGCTTCAGGAAATAAAGGAGTTGAGTGTGTGTGTGTTTGGGGGGGCGGTAACTTACCATCGGATGAAAGCCCAATTGTAGATGTCAATTCAATCATATAAGAAACTAGCATAGTGGTTTTTTCTATAATGAACATAAACTTAACCCAATTTTTTAAATTTTATTTTAGTAGTTTTAGCCTTTATAAAATTAATTTTGTAGTTGGCAGTGTGTAATTATAAAAAAATTAAGTACTAACAGAATAAAATCCATAAAAGTGCAGGAATTGAAAAATTAAATTCAGAATAAATTTTTCTTTGGAAGTTGGACCATGATAACCATGGACTTAACTCCATTATGTGAATATGGTAAATAAAAGAAAGTAGGCCTAATATTTGGCACAATCTAGCCAACACTCATATTTTGTTATTTGTCAAATAAAGTTCCCAAATGACGAATAGTGGAATGTTCAAAGCTTCTGATTGGCCAACATCATAGTTTTAGCCTTAGCATAGTACCGGTATCTAGAAAGAGTTAAACCTATAGTGAACATTGCTTAATACAATGTACGATTGTAGCTATAATAATTATTGGAGTCCAACTGTTATATATTGTGCTGGAAATTCGGCATTTCGTCACCTTTTTTTAATTTTTCTATAACTTTAAAATTTTTGGGATTTCTTATTTTTTTTTAATTTATCTAGTTGTTAAGGGGGTGATTTACTTTTTGTTAGGCCGGTGTACGCCACGTATTTAAACTTTGTGCCAGTGGACCGAAGCCCCTTCCCAGGGGGCCAATCTGAAATTTTGCCGTCTAATGTGGACATGGTCAGCCCGGTTGAAATTTCTCTCGCCTGCAGTCACGTCCCGAGTTTGTTAATTATTTCTCTTCATGACCAAAATCGCATAGAGCATCTTCTGGCCTGCGAGCTGCTTCTTCTTAGAGGGCTGCTGAGAATAGCAAGTCTCGTCACGAAGCAGTCTCCAGTCGACCGACGTTCTCAAGCTAGTGGCGTTTTCTGTCCCCCCCTTCCTCTCCACCTCACTTTAGTTCTGAGAAATCAAGCTAGGAGCAGTGACCTGACGGGACGATGGCCTAATTCAAGGACCTTCTCCCTGGTCCGACAGAGACGTCCCTGACATCTAGCGGAGGAAAAAGTAACCGCGGGCCTGGTCGCCAGCGTGCAGAGCTCACCCTTAAGACACCTGATGGCAAGTCAGCTCACCGCCTCAGTTAGTTCCCCTTTACGCCGCTAGAGAGCAGCACCGCGGCGCCCTTAAGCCCTATGCTTCCTTCTCGCGGCCTGTAGAAGTCGATTCTTTGTAGCTTTCTGTTGCCGCCGGTAGAGAGCGCGCATGTCATGTTGTTGTCACGCCCGCCTTGGGCACCTCCGCATGTTGTCGGCCCTGAGCCGAACCTTTCCCCCCCTTTTTTCTTAGGGCTGAGCGCCAGATTTAATTTGAAGCTTTGACCGCCATCGCCGGACTTAGTCATCTGACCTCGGCTACTGACCACGTCTTCTCGGCGTCCTCTGCGCTAAGAGGCTTTTCGCGGCAACGGCGAATTCGTGTGCACAAGAATGTAGTCAGCTTGCTTTAGGGATTTGATCCCAGTGGTACAGTAGCCAGTCAGATGTAGTATCTAGAAGAAGTCATGTTTAGTTAAATTTTATAATTTTTTTTACCTTCCTAAAAATTTAGTTTCTTCCGCGCATCCGCGAATTCTCAGTACGCGCGATCCTGATGTCGGCGCAAGACACCTCGCGAGCCCTGATTACACACCCTGTTTGGTGAGTAATCCAGCTTTTTTTTCTTCCCCAAATTCCCATTTGTTGGCCTTTCGCGCCGACTGTGTATGACTGTCTGGACGCAGGTCTAATTCGTTTTGAATTTGACATGTGTGTCAGACAGGGTCAAAGTTTCCGGGGAGAGAAGTTGCTCCCCGCATGATCTTCGGGACCTGCTGCTGATTTCCCTTTTAGAAGAGTTTTCCTCTCGGTCCAACGTCACCCTGGGAAGACCCGGGTGATATAAGCTATATATATATATTCCACTTGCATCACTAACAAGATACCAGCAAGCAGGGCTTTAAGAAAGTAATCTTCAGGGACATGTAAAATCAAGGAAACTCATGTATATGTAATCGTTGGGAGAATCAAATTTTTGGTGCAATTTTTTAAATTTTTGTTTATGTAATCATTTATTTGTTAAGGTGTAATATGTATGGTTTTAAATAATCCCGGGGCGCCCCCTTAACTTTGTTACTTACATGTTGAAATAATGCGAAAACAAAATCTCTTAATAATAAACCAGGAAAACCTATAGACCAAGCTACCGATGTAGTGTATTTATTTATCAAATACCTTCTTCATTTTATCGATCCACAAACTCCCCAAGTTACTAGTGTGCAGGGAGTGTAAATTTTGTCTTGTGCACCACCTCGTGCCCCCTCTGGTAATTAACTTTAATTTTCTTTGTATTTTGCCCAGCAGTTTCCAAGGACTTTTTATTAAAAAAATAATAATTTTATTTTGAGGCACGAGGGGCGTTACAATATAATACATTTTTGAGCTTGTGAAAAGGTTATGTTGATTGTAGCCAGGCCTTTGACCAACATTCTGAAATGTGTGATGCATCAGTTCATGCATATGCAATTGTGCAACCATCTCTTAAGCATTTTTCTTACTTTCTTTCTCTAGCCGGAAATATGTCGTACATGCTAGGACATCTCCACAATGGATGGCAAGTAGATCAAGCTATTTTGTCAGAGGAAGATAGAGTAGTGGTAAGTATTGTTTTTGTGACAATTCTTTACCATTTGTAATAAGGCATTAAGTAGGCATTTATTGAATGCCTACATTTTTAAGGCTTATTTGAGCTTCAAAATAATCCTATTTTTAATTTTAAAATTTACTTTATGTAGTGTGGTGGCCAAATTTTTTTGTTTTAGAAAGCTGCATTTTTCTTAATTTTAAGTGTGTTTTATTTTTTGGGAGATTAAATGTCTTGGCCCTTCTTTGCACCATTGCAATGAGATTTTAGACATTTGTTGAGAATAAAATAGCGTTATAAGATTATGTATTAGGCTTTTACACTTAAAAGTTAAAGTTTTAACACATGATTCTAATATTTTTTTTGTTTAAATCCATTTTCATGGAGTAGTTTTACAGTTGAAATAAAATATTTTAAACAATTCTTTTTAAATTTAATCAGATGATAATTTTACATGACAGCTGCACAAAATGCAGCAACAACAAATATTAAATAATAATTTTAATGCTCCGTCATGTTAAGGTGAAGATGACGTGCAAAAACTTTGCAGATTAATCAAATTTAGTAGGTAATGCTTTTCTTTGCCTCGAGTCATGACTGAAAGCGGGTCGTGTACACATTTTCTTGTGACATTTGATGATATCTTGTGTTCTTGGATAAACTCATCATCACTTAGAATGATATAAATAGTGTCTGTGTATTGGTATTATTGATAGGCACTGCAGATTATTTAGTGAGGTAGTAATTTAAGAAGTAGCCTACGAAATACATTTGAGTCCCGCCAATCCAAATGAACTGTCTGCAGTTAATCCGAACTGGAATTAAATTGTTTAGTAATTTTATTCTGTGCTGTACAATCATTATATTTTGAATTTTGAATCACAAAGATGTTTTGTTTTGTTAATTCTACATTAGTTCGTGGGTTAAAACTTAAGGTGTACATATTCAGTGGTATTAAACTTATATCAAGTTATAAAAAATTATTTTTATAGTTTTATCAACTAAAACTTTTAAGGCAAATTCCTTTTCTTCCAGATTTTGGGTGTTCCGGACTGAGTAGTTGCAACTAGTCAACTACAATCACATTAAAATAGGTAAAGACAGTTCTGATAATCACAAGTGCACCTGTGTATTTCAGAAAAACACTGGGCACTTTATATATGTACAGAACCAACCTTTCCTTTTCTGTTTTAGGGTTGGCGCCACCAAATACAAAAAATATAACAGATCAAACAAAAAATATGTCCCTGTAACTTGTTACTCAACTTTGTGGAGCTGGTGACTTATGCAATATTAAATGTTTAAAAAAAGAAACCTGTCGCTGAATGTAATTTAGTTTCAATACAACCAGTAGTATATTATATTCCAATTAATGTAATACTTAGACAGATTTTAAAAAAAATACTGTCTTGCTCGATAATAGTGTCCCTCCAATCCAGACCCAGCTTATCTGGATATCGGAAGAGATAAGATTTTGTGGGTATTTTTTTGACCAATTTAGTTTAAAACAGGAAATTTCGATGTTATTGCTAAATTTATTACAATTTTTTTTATACGGTTAATATGCAAAAGTGGTAGGTACGCCGCCCAATCATCATCGAAGATGTGAGTTTTTTTCTGTGAATCCGTAGGGGTAAAATTTTAATGTTGATAGTGACAATGAGCGACCAACATTTCAGTTTCAACAACGTATACATTTGTATTAAATATAAAATTAATCTGTAAAAAAATTATATTTATTAAAAAGAAACCTTAGTTTTAATAGTTTTACCAGTCTGAAACTTGTATTACAAGCAATTTAAGGCAAATTCCGTCCAATCCTGAGTTCTGGTGATCCGTACTGGGTCCAGTACCATGTGGTCTGAATTAGCGGGACTCGAATGTATTTACAGTTATTTTGTTTTTTTTTTTGTGTCTACATTTGCATTCTATGTTAAAAAGCCTGAAGAAATCAAGGCAATCTTTTTTGCTTAATACTGTGTTCTCGTGTTTATAATTGTTTAAAAAAAACTGATATTTTTCTAAAAGACGTTGACCAAGTAAAAAATTTTAAAATTGCTTGAGGAGTGTATGTTTCTAACATTCTGTGGTTTTCTTTAAGGTTATCAGGTTTGGACATGACTGGGATCCATCCTGTATGAAAATGGATGAAGTCTTGTACAGCATAGCAGAAAAGGTTAAAAACTTTGCAGTCATTTATTTGGTAGACATTACTAAAGTTCCTGATTTCAACAAAATGTGAGTGTTTGTGGCATTTTTTTATATTGATGCAATATTATTTGTAGCAATTCTACTACTGTGAATTAATTTTTGTTTCAAATAATAGTACTGATGTCTTCTTATTTGAACAATTGGCCTTATTTCTTAGTCAGGTCAGATTTTCATTGTAGCAATTTAATGGACAGTGGAATGTGTACTTGTTTTTAATTCCAGGACATTAACTTTCATTATACCATGTAGCATATAAAATTAAAGATATATTTTTGTGGCCATTAAATTTATCATATCATATTAGCAGCTGAGGTGCAAACTATTTTTGTGTAAAGAAAAAAATAACTAACAGGAGTGTACAATGCAAAAAAAACCCTAAGTATCTATAATTGATGATATCCCCTCTGAAATGTTGTGTGCACTTGAAGTAGCAGCTTTGACATTACTATTTTAATTCTTAGTTCATAATAGCTTGACTTTCTCTGTCGCATTCATGCGAACATGTAAGTTACCTGTAAGATAAACAAAACATTTCAGTTTAATTAATTGATGTCTCCTGTTATTCAAACTCTATAAAGAGCATTTTGCTCAACAATAAGTATTGGGATCCACAAATTAATGTTAGAATGTATGAGTACTTAATAATAAACTAATAGTTTTTGAGTTTACAAACTTATGAACACAAAAAGATTGTTTATATTCAAAGTATCATTAAATAGTATTACATTCATATGATATTTTATGGCACGCAAATTCAGCATAATACTCAGTGGATTTTATGTTATGGAAAGGGCAAAAACATAAAACAGATTCATGTAAAAATGGCCTCTGCATTCACTTACATAATTATTGGAGACAAATGGATGGACGGACAATCGATCGGGTTTAATATGTTGAAATCAAGGTTATAAGTGTTACACCTCAGATTACCTTGGCTAGCTCAAAATTCTGTCTAAAGAGTTGAATGATTTCGGAACTGAAAATTATTTAAATTCCAGAATAAAAGGTTACTGTTGTCAATTAAGTACTGAAAAAATGTCTCAAGACACAATTGATGTTAACGTAGTTTTATCAGGGTGTCGACAAATCTGGAAAACAGGGAAATGTCAGGGAATTTAATTTTTCTGGAAAAGTCAGGGAAATGTCAGGGAATTTTAACTTAGCCTCATAAAAGTCAGGGAAATTCTCAAGTCAAGGCAATTAATAATTATTTGACTAAAATGTAACAATTACTGCTTGCTTGCGCATCAGTATTTTCTGTTGCGGTTTTTCTAGGACGTTTAACAAAATTAGTTGGGTAGTACCGTACTTTCCAGTAGGGTCTGCTAGTGTGTTTCTTTGTTCTGTGCCAGAGGCAGTTTCTTGTTATGTTTTGGTAATGGCTGCTGGCCGGATTCGTGTGTGTGGATGTTATTACCCGTGTTTGACAGATGTGTTATTATTTTAAAGTATATTGAAGCATAATGCGTTACAGGAAAGTGAAAAGCATTAGGCCTATTTACGAAGTAAGTTTATTTAAAGCTCCAAAAATTGATAGTTTCAAAACTCTTTCTGCTGCTATTAAAGATCCCCTACTAGTAGCAAAGCTTGCATTCTTCATAACCCTGGCCAATCATGTTGAACCTTTTCTCACTGAATTCCAATCAGATCTACCTTTGGCCCCTTTTTTGCACAGTGCTCTATGGTAGTAATCCATCAGTTCTAAGAGTAATGAAGATGATCATGATTCTGTCACATGGGAATTCAAACGTTGAACGGAGTTTTTCTGTAAATTCTGAGTGTTTAATGACGAATCAGGAGACCTCATTGATTGCACGGCGTATCGTCTATGTTGCTGTCCTATCCTATGGTGAAGTGAGAGATGTCCCTATCACCAAATCTCTTATTCATGCGGCCAGAAATTCTCGAGCGAAATATGCAGAGGTGAAAGCTAAAGAGTCCAGTGATGCTTGTTCCAAGGAAAAAGAAAGGTGGCAAAAAAGGTATGCTGAAATTGCTGTGAAAGACTTGGAGAAAAAAAAAGCAAAATTGCTGAGAGATGCTGCAAAGGAAGCAAGTCGTTTGGAAGCTGAAATAGACACACTGAGGAATCGGTAATTTTTCTGCGTAGAAGCTGTGTTATTTCAGTGTGGTCATATGTTTGTGTGTAGATTGGATTAGTACAGATTTAGGGATTACATTTAAATGGTATTGTTTATCTATATGCATAATATTTTATTTCTTAAAATACTTAAACTTATTTTGAAAGTTAAAACATTTGTATTACATGGTAAGTACGCTAATGTTTACTTTGCCTTTAGTTTAAGTTTTTCATTATTTGCAAACATGTTACAATGCACCGAAGGTCTGTTCAGTTAAATATATAAGGTTTTTTGTTTCCGTATACCTAGATACTATTATGCAATCGCACGCGCACACACACACTCCCACACCAAAACTAGGGAAACAAAATTAAAAAATAATCTTACAATTTACAAGAAAGGTCAGGGAAAATCAGTAATCTTACAATTTACAAGAAAGGTCAGGGAAAATCAGAAATTTTGATCTGGAAAACAGGGAAAAGTCAGGGAATTTTGTAGAGCTGGTTTTGTAGACATCCTGTTTATTAATACTTAAAAATTCACAGTTAAAGTGGCAGCAATCTCAGACCACGAAAGCCAATACATTTAGAGTATGTAACTTTAGCACATAACCTCTTCTCAGACTTCAACACAACAAAAGAAACACACATGTTGACTGTTCGCAGGCACGGAAGAATTATTATTACTTTAAAGGACAGTTTGCACTAATGTCCCATGGTTACTCACAAACTCACGGTACTGCCAAAAAACTCTGTCCTTGGAACGACGACTAAAAACAAAGTTTAAAGTCTCATTGCGGGATTCACCGACAACTGTGGTCAAAATTTCTAGCTGAAAAATGTTTGAATGATAAAAAAAAGTTAATTTTACACAGTGACTTCCGAACTACAGCTGCAAAATTCTCTCTTACACAACATAATTTTTATAATTCGTGAGTCCTTGCCCGGTTCCTCGTGTAGACAAAGACTAATGATAGGCTACACAGCCACATCTGCGTGATGCTGCCAATCTGCAGCCAATCATAGCACAGCATTCAAACCATAGCAGGATACAGTTTCTGACCCCTCGTAGAGAATCGTTTTTTTGACAATTATGTTCAGAAAATGTCATGTGGTCTGGTGACCTCACTGTTGACCAATCACAAAAATACTTTACCAAATTACCACTTTCATTCCCTCTTTACGCAACAGGCCCAACTTTTGCATCAGATTTAGACCAAGAATCATGGCAAAAACGAAGTACTAAAGAAAGTTTCGTCAATATTCTCATTTATGAACACAGCAAAACAAAACCATACTTAAAATTATGTTAAATCACGAATGTAAATATACCAACACACAAGTAACAAAAAGGGGGTTGTCTGTAAAGTCGGTTTACGGACGATAATTTTACGTGATAGCATGATAAGAAAACAATGATGAAAAAAAGCATAGGTACCTACTTTTTAATTTTCAAATATTATTAACAGTTTTTGCAAATTTAATTTAAATAATTTGTATATATATAATCACAAACAATTAGTTATAGAAATAAACTGAAATCAAATCAAAGTCAATAAATTGTTAATTTGAAATGACAAAATTGGTTAAATAAATAAAAAAATTTAAATTGCTGCTTTTTAAAAAAAAGCCTTAACCTGTTTGATATTACAGAAGATTTTCTTGCATTATGGTTGGCCAGTTCTTGCACGCTCGGCTCAGGCGGAACGTGACAATGAGTCATGATTTTTCATGCGTGCAGCCGGCGTTCATCGATTTATAAGACGTTATCACGTCAAAAACAAAGCGTAGGGGCTTATTTATTACAAAGTATGCAAATGGTCAGAATAACTTGAAAAGCATGAAACAAAGTAAATTATGATTATAGCTTATAGCAAACA
Source organism: Bacillus rossius redtenbacheri (assembly GCF_032445375.1). NCBI lineage: Eukaryota > Metazoa > Arthropoda > Insecta > Phasmatodea > Bacillidae > Bacillus > Bacillus rossius. Next base: position 37,005,658 of record NC_086342.1, on the reverse strand, counting down.
CAGGAAACTCACTAAAAAGAAATTAAAATATTTTATTTACATGATATTTTCAAAACTAACCGATGTACTGAACATGATGGGACAAAAAACTAAATTGATTATTTAACCATTTAACCAGGGAGAAGGGCATTAGCCTGGATTGTTTCATTACCCCTCCCACCTTTCAATTAAATTAACATAATATTTAATTAAAAAAAGCCTGAGAGGACAATATTGCATAACAAAAATTCCATTACATCAACTCTTTTCTTGCTTTGCAAATGTGGGTAACCCCCGAAAAATTATATTCCCTGCCACTTAAAAAAAATAGAATAGGATGTGGTAAATCATTGGTGGGGTAAATCGTAGGTAAAATTTAAAAATAAAATTCAACTAGTTAGTAACTTATATTCTTATAGAGCAATACAAATGATTTACTTTATGTCTGTGATGAGGAGGCCTGTATAAAACAAGAATTGGCAATTTAGATTTTTAACATTTTTTGATGCCTTAAATTTTTTTAAAAATGAATTTTTTTTTTTTCTGTAAAGGTTTTAATTGTTTTTTGAACACCAGTTCACCCCACATTTTTAATATCGACATCAGTAGGGCCTTCGAAACTACTCCACATGGGGTAAATGGGAGGTAACTTATATGGGTCATTCTCCAAAAAGTGTGCAATTTCAGTCCCGGTCAGTTTCAGAGTAATATAACATATTTTTAATGCTTGAAATCGCAACATAAATTCAATGGAAACCAATAAAAATTAAAAAACCTGTAGAAAACCTAAATACAATTTAATCTCATTTTTTATTTGTCACAAAGTGTGCAATATCTCACCTCCGTGGCTTGTCCCCGCTAACAACTAAGCACTTTCATCAGTTCACTTTATTTGAATGGCACAATTTTTATCTGGTTTTATTTATTTGCCATAATGTATACATGTAAACAAGTTTTTGTTGATAAAATAAAGTGCATAATTTATTTATTTCATAATTATATTGGATGTTTTATATTTGTCCCTCACACAGGTTCTTACCTCCATCAGTAAGACTTGAAACTGTAATAATTTATTATAGAGTGAATTGTAAGCAACAATCTGTAGACAAAAGAAATGTGTGGTAGCCATTTTGTTTACTCTTAAAAATGCAGTTTAGTAAGTTGTTTCAAAAGTGTATTTTCTGAAGTTTGTAGTATGAAATATGGATATTGTGTTTTGAAATTCTCACCTCCGTGATAATTATTTCAAGGTAAGAAACATTGTATTTAACTTTCATTCTATAGATAAATGTAATAATGTGGTGAATAAAAGTGAAATCAACAAACACAAATGTCCTAACCTCAAATATGCCACAATTATTTAACTTCAAGTTTAAAATTCTCACCTCCGTTACCCTCACCTCCGTTACTTGCAATATTCACGGAGGTGAGAAGAAGTAACGGAGTAACATTTTTCAACATGTTAATTTTGTTATTTTTGTGAGTGAAACATTATGTACATATTATTACATCACATAAATTATCAAGCATTAAAGTATATTTCAGGCATAATATATTTATGTATTGGCCATTTTAACATGCTCTTAAAGATGCATTGCTATTAAATGGATGTTCAATTCTTCTTTGTGACCTACAATTAAGGTTATAGTAACAGATACTTCCATTGTTCAAAACTGTAGTATAAATAATCACTATTTTGCAAAATCTACAATGCAGTATTTAAAAAAATAAAAATATTGAACATGAAATGTCACAAGCTTCCTAAATGTACGTATTCATATGCAGAACCATTTTTCTGGAGTGATGCTTCAAGAAATGTATGCAAAGTTTACTTTCACTAATAATATTTAATTTGAATTTTAAATATTTTTTATTACTTTAACTGAACAGGCCTAATTGTAAATAGATTTGTATAAAATTTCGTTTTAGTATTTGCGGGATCTAGTAAGCTAATTACAGTTCGTTCTACATTTCAGAATGACTAAAAAGGACAACTGCTGTAAACCTAGTAAAATGAATAAAAAATGTGAAAGTGAAAATAAGAAAAAGTTAATGCAAAAATTAAGAGAAGCAATAAGAAATGATCCTATCAGATATGAAGAAGCCAAGAAGAAAGAAAGAGAGAGATACCATGAAAGGAAAAGACTGGGGAAAATAAAGAGCGTAAATGAAATGAGCTCTCGGGAACAGAGGAATATAAGGAAAAACTGGCGACAAAGAAGTAAAAAATATTACTCGTCAAAAAAAAACCAAGAAATGGATCAAATGCAAACTGATTGTACTTCTCCACCAAGCCCTCAGCCTGGGCCAAGTGAAAAAAAAGACAACCAAAGTCATAGATTGATATTGGGAAAGAAAAAACGACGTTCAAACCAGCATGCATTTAAAAATAAAATTAAAAGTCTTGAAGAAAGGTTAAAGAAAGTGGAAAAAAAAGCAGAAAAATATAAAAAGAGACTTCAAAGATCACAAAACAGAAAGAAGGAGACACCACGCAAATCAGTGGCAAGACTGTTAAAAGGACAGCGTGTTACTCCAGAAGTAAAAGAGAAGTTGCTGTTTCATGAAGTAATAACAAAGCAAGTAAGAGAAAATGCTGCAAAGCATAGAAAACCTCAAACAATCATTGCAAGTATTTGTGGGAAAATCATCAAAAAGTACAGATACCTTGGTTACATGGGCAATATCTTTGAACGGAGAATATGCATACGTGGTCGTAAAAGAACATGTGCTAAGGAAGCTATGCGTAAAGCAAGTGAATGTGTGAGAGATTTTTTGGAAAAGGATGAAAGCAGCAGGCTGTGCCCAGGAAAAAAAGACACTGTCACCCGCAATAAATGCAAAAAACAGAGAAGGCTGCTTAGTAATTCCTTGTTGGAACTTTACAAGCAGTTTCTATCAGAAAATGCTCATTTGCAATTAAGTTATTCTTCATTTTGTAAACTCCGCCCATTTTGGATCCTGCCTCCAAATGTTAAGGACAGAAATACTTGCTTATGCTCAATCCATGAAAACATTTCTCTACTTACAAGTAAATTAAGTCAGCAGAGCATCATCATGGAACGTACACCAGATGACATATGCAGATCTTTGTGCTGTGAAAACGTGAACGAGAAATGCTTAATGAGATTATGTAATTTGTGTAAAGATAAAACAATTACACCAATTGGAACATTTGATGGAGATGAACCAATGGTTTATGAGGAATGGGTAACAAAGAAAGTGAATGTTATAATAAAAGGGCAAAAGAAGAAATGTCAACGGGTACAAAAGGAGGAAGTTAAATCCTCTAAGATAAATGGTTTCTTGAAATTAGAAAGCCATATTGACAAATTTATGGTGCATGTTTGTAATGTAAAACATCAGCAAGCCACTATAGCTGCTATTAAAAGAAATCTAACAAGTGAAGATGTGCTTATCCATATAGACTTCTCAGAAAACTATACTTGCAAATACAGCAGTGAAATACAGTCAGTTCATTTTGGGGGTTCTAAGCCTCAAATAACACTTCATACTGTGGTTGTATACTACAATTGTCCAGAATCATCACTTATGAAGTCAAAATGTTATTGTACTTTGTTTCGGAGTCTTAGACATGATCCTTCTGCCATCTGTGCTCACCTGGAACCAATAATTGAACAAGTGAAAGTAATTGTTCCAAGTGTAAAGAATGTACATATTTTAAGTGATGCACCTGCTACCCAGTACAGGAACAGAAAAATGTTTTTTTTGATGGGGACACATCTAACCAATGTTTTAAAATGTGAAACCTTTAATTGGCACTACAGTGAAAGTGGACATGGGAAGGGGGCGCCTGATGGCGTGGGGGGGTTGTCTTAAAAGAACTGCAGACACAATTGTTGCAAGAGGACGAGATATTCCAAATTATGATACCTTGGTCAGAGAACTTCAGAATAGTTGTCATGGAATTGAAGTTATGTCAATAAATGAAGATACGATTCCATTTATTGACAGTGTTCTCCCTATAGATATCTCATCTTTCAAGGGAACAATGAAAATCCATCAGATTTCATGGGAAAATACAAACAGTTCCATTCTTCAAGTACGACATTTGAGCTGTCTAGATTGTGCTGCTGGAAATCCATGCTGCCACTATGGGATTGGTGAGATAAATCTTGGTTTCTCAAAACGTATCCTTTTAATACAAATTATATTTATTAATTTCTTAGCTGAACTAAAAGATAAGATTTCTTAAAATAACTTACCTAGATATTAAAATGCTATTTTTGTAACAAATGTAAATAACTTCTTTAATTGCATTGTCAAACTTTTTTTGTAAACTGGTTGAAAATGTTTGCTGGATGATGTTATAAACATAGTTACTTTCCTTAATAATTACACAGGCCACAGTATTAAATCTAGGATTCATTATAAAGATATTTATACTGATAGTGACGAAGATACTACACCATCACATTGCTCTACTGTGCATCATGTTCGGCCAAATGACTATGTGATAGTGAAATTGGCTGGCAAAAAAAGTGTGAAACATTTAATAGCTCTGGTGCTTTCCGATGATGGTAACGATGAATACACTGTTAAATACCTGAGAAGATCAACATCTAAGAAATTTATATTTCCTGAAGTTGAGGATACTTCTGTTGTTGCAAGAATAGATATAGTCCAAATTATTGAACAACCTTTGGTGAACAATCGTGGGCAGTATTTATTCAGCGATAATCTGGAAGGCTATGAAAACCTTTCATGAAATGTATTTAAAATACTTTTAATTTGTAAGACCAGTGTGTGTGTATTACAATTTTTCAAATTATTACTAGTAAGTTTTAATACTGAATAGAAACTTGCTAACTTGCTACTTGCTAACATCAAAATGTGAAATTTAAGTTTATGTAAATTAGCGTAATTGTGTCTTAATATTATAGGTACATTTTCTGTCTGTCTGTGGTCATTTATTATACTGGCTTCTAGAGATTAACTCTACTCTATGAACTCTATTCTCACCTCCGTTACCATAATCTCACATCCGTGAATGTGAACATTTTAATATAATATCTTTTTGAAGAACAATCACAACAGCAATAATGTACATAATACTGTAGGTAACTTGTAATAATAATAATGATGAAAACCATATTTTTAAGTTTTGAGATTTCAAAATCCAAATTGCACACTTTTTGGAGAATGACCCATATTTAAATTTTTTACTAGGGGGAAGCTGTTTTTTTTAATTAATAAAACCATCTCAGCGTGATTATGACGACATCAGTTGTGTCCCTCCCGGTTCCTGGGCCCGCTGTTGCCCGTCGCCGTCTTGTCCTGGCGCGAGTGCTTCCAGTGTAAATATCATTTACTGACTAATTGGAAGTGTATTTGTTGTATTCCCTGTATTGTGTGCGCGGTTCCCCGGACCGCGTACTGTTTCCCGCTCGCCGCACGTCTCTCCTCTCCACCCGGTACGGGTCAGCTCACTGATAGCATCGTGTATAGTGCTTTGCTATACATTAAAACAAACTACAAATAATTAGTAACCTTTTACTTCCGAGTGGCGTCTGGAGGGGTCGCTGTTGCCCTGGCCCCTGTTGCAAGCCACAAGGTCAGGACCCTTCCAATCCCTGAGTTCATGCTGGCCGGCGCCCACGTCACGATGTCGAAACATTCGCAACAGGGATCAGAGAGCCAGGTGATGAACTCCCTGCTGTAGCCAATTTTACAATGGGAAAAGTGTTAAGATTATGAGCATGATTTATAAAAAACTAAATTTTCCACCGATCTACCCGATCCTACCCTATCAAAATTATGAAACTCACAAACTGGAATCTTAAAAAATGTAATGAGTTTGGAAATGTTCTGAAGAAATTTTGAAATATTTGGTTTACATACTTTGGACAAACAAGAAGTTGACTCAATTCCATCATCATGGTGTGGCAAATACTTAATAAACCAATATCAGTTGTACATCTCTAGCCTGCAAAACAAATAACATGCACAACTGGCCTTCCTTAGCTTCAAACTGGACACACAATAACACTCTATGTTTCAGTATTGCATCCTGTCTTTCACTCCAAAACACATTATAATTCCCTTATTTTGTTATTTGTGGCATATTCCTTTAAAATTTTCTTTAATGACACAACACAAAAGTATTTTTGGTTCATATTTTAGAAACAGCATTCACATTTTTACTTGAAATTTTCACACAGAAATATTCAATGACACATCAACCAAACAAAGCTTAACTCTTTTATACAAAATGTGCATTGAAACCTTCATACTGTAAACTTTGTAAATAAACTTCTGCAAGTGGCTGCTCATGAAATGTTGTATATTCCTGTAGCATGTAAACAACTTGTATCTTTTGCACTATCTTGTCATAATCAATAACATCGGAAAACATTCCTCCCAACTCACACTACACCCTTCCATGGTCTTAAAAGTGACGCATGCCAATTTGTACCCTTTACTCTATTCACATTATAACCATTACACTTGTGGATTTTTTGATTCGTCAATTATGACACTTTATGTGAAGCTTCATCACCCTTTTTAAAAAACTCTAGGTTTTATTCCTTTGGCAAACAGATATTTTCGCCTCTTCGCTTTTAACAGCCGCTTTCCTGCCTTTTCCAATTTGTCTTTGAGTTGTACCGTCGTACTGTCCGGGAAAATAATGATCCCGTGGAGTTTGGTTGTTGGTAGTGTCTGCGGCATTAACTCAATCGGGGAGAATCCTGTGCTCTACTGCCGTACATTGTTTATCAGTTCCTCCACTTCACTCGCTGGCTATGATTTTCACAGCAGTACAATCGTAAGTCTCCCTAACTCCCTCTTCGTTCTCTCCACTGCTGTGTATCCCAGTTCAATATCAAGAAGACCAGACAGTGTTTTCCACAATTCTCCCTGGAACTGGTGTCCGTTAATCTGAAATAATTTTCTTTGGAGTCCCCACCTTCCCTGACGTACACACAGAGAATCTTCTCACCCAACACCTGCGAATTAGCTTGTTTGATTGGATACAATTGTACATACTTAAAAATATACATATATATACCTAACCCCTCCCCTCCCTCTAGGCAGCGGGCCAAACAAATCTTCCAGAGGCTCTTTTGACGGTACATGTTGCATGGTTCATTACCTTGGTTTGGGCACATAACAAACAATTATTAACAACTTTTGCAACAGATTGGTACGTGTCTCTGAATACATAGATAGAACCCTTGAATACATTGCACAGTTTATTTCACGCCACTGTGTCCCGATTTCAATTCCTAAGCTGTTAGGGACACACTAAACCCATTTCGGCACATCATTGCTTGCATTCCGAAAAAGATGCCCTTCCTTAATGGAAAATTTTTCTTTGATAATATCTCGACAGTGAGGAGACTCCAATTCTTTCACTACAATCTGCAATGTGGGGATCACAGTAACTGCATCTGTTTGCAAGGGCTCCTTATCGGAAACACTTTTGCCTGGGTGGCCTCTACATCTGCAACCCCTGGAGGGACATGTGTGTACAAAGTGTACTCCTGTCATGCCAGAATCCATCTTGTGATTCTACCATGTAACAATTTGCAAGAATTTATTTGACATGACATAACGCCTTGTGTCTGTCAATACTACAGTCTCCCTGCCATAAATGTAGGTACGGAATTTTGAACGTGAAAATACAATGCTGAGTTTTTTTTTTTTTTTTTTAATTTACCTCTGCTGTGTTAAGTGCCCTACTGGCGAAACAAATGGGTACTTGTTCCCTTTCCCCATAATGGAAAGTCACGGTGAGGCCCACGCAGCCTAGAGAGTTGTGTGCGTGGGATTAACAGACACTAGTCATCCCATGTATATAGCATGTTTTCTCGCAGAATTGTCACAATTTTTATACTAAAATCAAGATTGAAAATTAGGGGTGCAACATTTATGCTGAAAAAATTTTTTTTGTTAGGTAAAGTTATTCATAAAAACAAAAACCCATTCATGGAAAGTACGTTAAAAAGTGAAGTATAAAAGAGCACGCCAAAAAATTTAAATTAATAAGTTGTGCAACAAAAACCTTTCTTCAACTTTAAATATAAAAACAAAATCTGTGACCCGTGAACTAACGCGTAACTATCGTCGTAGTACACACCACGAAAGCGTACGGGCTAACACATGTAGTTAACTCGGCACATGACAGAGAGCGCGCGTTGCATGCAATCATCGAGATATAAATATTGATATTCCAACTACGTGCACGCATTCTATGTGGAAAGCAACATAACCAAACACGAATGATGCCAACTAGCGCTGGCTACATTTTTATAAGCGGTACACCGCGGCGTCGCAGACGAACAGATAGAGTTATAACGTTTAAAAACATCTTTAAAAGGAACGGACAACTTGGTATTTCCGTTAATTAAATTAGTAAGTGGTAATGTCCGAACGAATATTAGATTTCTACTTTAAAATACATTGTTTTATACGGAAAAGATACCTACACAAAGCACTCGGAATCTAATAGCGGGACCAAAAACATCATGTGACGTTTATGCGAGAAGTTTTTTTTTTATCCAAATTTTGATGCTCTAAAATATGGGTGCGACGATTATGCGCTTGCAACGATTATGGGGTAAAACAGAGTACATGCAATAAGCATAAATCTCTATAATACTACAATATAAAGTTTCCCATCAAACATAGTTTTGACATTTACATTTATCTACACAGTTACTATTTTGCAAGCGCAAGCAGGCCCCCTCAGGGAGGAGTTTCGTAATTCCAATTCCCCCCCCCCCCCCTCCCCAGGAACTACGCCCATGGTCACACATGTTGTCAAGAATATTGTTAGAGCAGCTTCTGTTTCATTTTATGAAGAAACAAACAAGAGTTGGGCAGATTGAAGTGGTGAATGCAGAGCTTAGTCCAACCAGTCCGATCTCAAAAATATATATTAACCGGTCAATGTTGATTTCGGTGATGGCCCGCAATGCTACCAGAAATTACTTCTTCATTGATAAATAAACTTAAATAAAACACCACATCATAGTTTCAGTTGGTGTGAATAAAGGTTTGGTTTCACTGTTGCTTGTGTTGTGTTCAATTACAAAGAAAAAATGGCTTTAAAATTTGTGGAAAAGGGAGGAGGGGGTCAATTTTGGTATTTAAAAGACTCTATTGGTGTACAAAATTATTTTAATTTTAGTATTTGGCCTCAAGTACTATAAGGTAGGCCACCCTTGTCGACTGGTTGTCTGTCAAAAAGTAAAAATATATCTTGATGAAATACAACACAAAAATGCATCTCCAAAATTCTCATTCCAAATTTTCCTTTACAAAATTTAATAAAAATTGATTAAAGTGTGAACTGTGCAGTGTAATGTACTATCTGTTACTTCCCAGGTAGACTGATGATAGCCTAAAAAAAAGGGGGGGGGGGGGGGGGATGTTAGATGGGACAGGTAAAAGTCCGGGAAATTCTCTGAAGGAAGAGAGAAATCTAGAGTGTTAGCATTCCAGAAAACAAATGAATGTAAGATTTTGAAATGTGATGTTACAAACTAAATAGCTGAAAATTTGCCAGGTAGACATCTTGTGTGTACACTTTTCACTTTTAATGTTCGTCTCATGTGTCATGATGAATGTGCATTTGTAAATTTTAAAAGCCTATGTAATTATGTACTAAGTATGCAGAGGTGACTTTTATCATTAATTTTAAAAAATATGTAATCCCCTACATTCTCAATACAGCTAGCAATCAGAAACTTGAAGAAAATTGAAATTGATAAAATGTAGATACAATTTCAATTTTGTTCATTTTCACCAACAGGGTGTCAGCAAACCAGGATAGAAAAATTCCCTGACTTTTCCAGGTTTTTCAGACAAAAATGAAAATTTTTCCAGAAAAATTGTAAATGACATCACAGCACTAAAATAAGGTATGATGTTAAAAAATATTGACCATAAACTTACCAGTATATATTCCAGGCTGTGAAATCTTCTAAAAAGTTTTTTTACTGGACCAGACTATGTATAAAAAAACTAGCACTTCAAATAATAAGGTTTCAGCTTGCACTACATGAATGAGCATAGTCAAGTCCATCATATCAATACTGCATAATCCTAACATAAGCCTATATCAAAATATACAGAGACAAAAAATACCGTAATCGCTCGCGTAATGTCCGCAGTAATTTGACCACATTTTTGGCCCAAAAAATGGGGTGCGGACATTATGCGAGGAAAAATAAAAAAATACAAAATTTTGTGTTCTATTCAGGTTGTGCGTCTTTGTTCTAATGATAAAGGGCGGGGGAGGCAGCGACGCGGCAGAAGGAAGAGAGAGGCAACAACTCCGCAGGGGGGAGAGAGGCAGAGGCAGCGCTGTTACAGGAGGGGAGAGAGGCAGAGGCGTGGCTTAACCTCCCTCCTGCCAGCTAGCCAGCCAACCAGACCCACTTCCCTTCCTCCTTCACTTCCTCTCTACTTCACCGACAAAACTCCACATCAACACAGCGGCAGCGCGACCAGCTTTCTTTATCTTTATGTCGTTTGAGATAGGACTAACTGCTTACGTCTGGCATGCCTCACGACGCGACGGTCCTACTGAGAACGGACACTTACAAAATCACCTCCCGCCGCTCACAATACATGGCTTGTTGTTTGATGCATGCCAAGCTGCCCTGCCCTCAGATAAACCCAGAAAAACACGTTTTTAAATTTTTCTCAAAAATGTTTACAAAACAAGGAGGGGGGCTTATACGCGGGCGGGGCCTTTGACCGTGCTTTGTTCAGTTCAACGAATTTCCCCACCCTTTCAGAACAGGAGAGAAAGGACAGCTCAAGGTCACGGCTTTGTTTACAGAGCCGTCAACTTTCCATTCGTACTGCGTCCTTTAGGGGTGGCCAAAGTTGTGTTGCCCGCCGTAGACGACTGGTGCGGACATTATGAGAATTTTTAATTTTTTCTTTTAAGGATATATAAATAAAGGGTGCGGACATTATGCGAGGGCGGACATTACGCGAGTGAATACGGTAGTTTATGCACTTAACATTATATATAATTTTAATTCTTGCCCTTAATGATAAGAATATTTTCAGTTCTATTAGGGCTGCTTCCTTGGCAGCATGTTCAAGAATTGATTGCTTCTGAGCTTCCAATTCAGCTAAAGCTACAACATGTCTTCGTTTCTCTTGTTTTCTGTTTACTTCTTCTTCCCGATCTTTCCTTTTCTTCTCTGTAGTATCTTTGTAACAGGCATAAGCATTTCGCGCAGCATGGATCATCTGTTTTGATATTTCCACTTTGTCCATACCACCTGCAGCAATCACTGCATCAAAAATCCTACGCTGTGCAACCAGAGACTCATTTCTCATATTTTCAATGAGGCACTCTTTGTTGACTGAAAAGCCTCTCTCTAATGAGGCATTTCCGTGAGATAATATCAGCACCAGTTTAAGGAATTGTGTCAAATGCTCGAAACTACCAAATGCCAGTAGCTCCAACCAAAACTTGTCCAGTGTCATAGAATTTCTTCTATAAAAGGCCAGTTTATACTGTACACATTACAAAGCACAGAGGTCTTTGTACTCCCTGTGTCCTTGTCAGCTAAATTACCAGATATCCATTGGTTTTTGCAGTATATTTCTAAGACGTCTGACAAACGCTTCTGGGCAACTACTGCTTGCGTAGCTACCAGAGGGTCAAAGCATGAAATAGCTTTGGTCAACTTGAAGTGAAGAGGAGAACACAACATTATTTTTGAAATCATAGTTTGCAAAAATTTACGGCACTCATTTTTGAACTCCAGTATTTCTCGCACTGACAATTTTTCCTGCGAGAGAGCAATTCTTGTCTCATAACCAAGTTCCACTAATTTTGGAGTCATAAGATTTTCCTTTTTAGTTACATCAATTGTGATGCAGGGTGAACTTTTTAAAACATCTGGCTTCACTATCTATTCCATCAAGTTTTTTACAAGTGATAAAATACTGCTGTACAGGAATGGAGCTAAAGGAGCATCTGACTGAAATTCCCTTAAAAACAGTTCAAGTTCTAAAGAAGTAGACTTAAAAAATGCCAATTTCACTGTCAATGCATTGTCTTTAACAGATTCTGCAATTATTTGAAAACTTTTACATGTTGGTACTTTTCTTGTAACAGAAACGTGGGCAACATACTTCTGTACACTTGGAAATATTTTCAAAGCTTTGTCTGCCACCTCAGCATTCTCAAGCCAACGAATCGAGCAGAACTTGAGAGGAAACAATGAAGAGCCTGTAATGGATATAAAATCAGCTCTGTTGGCAGGTACATGGTGCCACAAGTTATGCAAAGCTCTTAAAAATTCGACAACTTTTAGCTTGCACTTTTCACACCACCTTTAAAAGCACAGTGGAGGGTGTGCAGTCCACAACTGCCAATATCAAGCAAAATGCCAGCATCTTGGTTATCTTCTGCCATCTGCTTCTTAAAATCTACCAACAATTTTTTGTTGACATTGGGGCCGTCCTTGGAATTTTCTACAACATTTTTCAGATTGATATCTTCCAGAGATTTCTTAAATGAAAGTAACAAATCATTTGCAGTTGTGTGACCCAGAAATGCAGAGTTGTAATATCGTGTAGCAACAGCTTCCGTTTCCTTGTCCCAGAATCTGACGTAAATATCCATTTGTTGCATTGGAGATTTGAGCAACTTTGTTTAAACTTTCATCAAAAGCAACAACAATATGATGACAAACATTATTTAACATTTCTTTTTGAAAGTAAGGAGCAAGGCCTGACACAATTGTGTATGCTAATTTGGTTTTCTGTAATTGCATTCCTGCAGCTATTTCACTATCTGGAAACATTATTTTGAATAAAGATACACTATTGGCAGCAGACCTAAGAGAAGAATGCTGCATAATGGCATTCAAACACCACAAAATTTGATTTTGTAACACTGTCTTTCCTGAAATATTGTTCAACACCTCGAGAACTCACAGACTGGGATCTGCTAGGCAAATCACTATTATGTGACAAAGAGCTTTCAGATGATTTGACGTTACCTGACGAATGAAGTTGTTCATTAGAGGCTTGTCCATCAGCAACTTGTCCATCGAATTTGCTTGTGGTAACTTTAGACACAGCAGTAACCGATTTGAAAAAAATACCAACTGACTTGGAAGAATTCACTGCATTATTTGCTCGTTGGCGTTTTTGGCCTTTCATGTGGCTTGAAAGAGCTTGTTTGCTCATATTACTGAGGGAAACGACAGTCTTGCATAATTTACAAAAAAAAAAAATTAAATTTATCGCCCAGCACTTCCGCGCACCAACTAAATGCTGGGTCAAATAACCATGTCGGATTGAACGATGTTTTCTTGAATTTAGACATATTCACCGAAATTGTAGAGGCCTAGTCGCAGCTCCAGTAAAATCTAGCAGAAAGACCGCGAAAGATTTGCAATAAACAAAGCGTAAGTTTGTATGCACATTGCTACAGTGTAAAAAAATATGCTACATTTTATAACTTCCTAAGATCACAGCACTAAAATTCGTAAGTATTTTGGCTATGATTAGAGTACAAAAATTTCCAAAATAATATTCGTATCTTTCAAAGAAAATTATGTTTGGCAATCTGAGAGAACTGAGGAAACATGTAAACAAACAGAGAAAACTGCAGTAATGGCGACAGTGTTCGGTTCGGTCAGCTTCGGTAACTTTCGGGTACACTCGAGAACCGCCAAAAGTATGGTATGTTGTAACCCAAAATATGGTACAGTAGCAATATATTAGGCAGACTAACTATGAACAGTAGCTTACAAGTTTACAAACTATGGTATTATCTGCAGGGGCGCAACAACAGGGGGGGGGGGGGGCAAGGGTATTTTGCCCCCCTCTGAAACCTAGAAGTGGGGGCAAACGGGGGCAAAGAAAGTGCTGTGTAATCAATTTTTAGATAATAAAACTGCTTAAATAGCACCATTTTCCACCATGAAATGTAAATTTTCCCGGGGGAGGACCCCCTTCAATAGGGGGGATCGATGATTCTTTATAAAAAGGTATATTGCTCCCCCTTTGGAAATTTAGTTGTTGCGTCCCTGATTATCTGCCGTCTTCCTAATGTTGTGTGCGGTATTATCATCAAAATACGTATGCATGTCATACATACGGTAGGTATTTATAGACTTCATGAAAGCAGCACGTCGCCCAAGTCCAGATACGTAAAGAAAAACATTAGTTTAAATATGATTTGATTTGTAAAATAGTAAAACTAAATAGTGTATTCTGTAATACTTTAAGAAAAACCTTCATGATAAGCGAGTGGTTAGTGGTTTTGGTCATTTCCAGAACTTTCACAATTTTCCCTTACTTTTCCCTGACCACCAAAATTCCCTGACTTTTTCAGGTTTCCCAGGTTTTCCAGGTCGCCGGACACCCTGACCAAGATATAATTTCTCACTCTGTGAAATCGTGTTATTAACTTCGTAAAACAAATTCTGTAGAGTTTACAACTTCTGTGCCATTGAAACCTACTGTAAGAGGTTGTTTTCAGTATTCTTACTCAAATTATTTTTGTTTTTGTTTCTATATCTGGTTTTTACTTGCTGAAGTGATGACAATGTAAAACTGTTTTCAGTTTCTTCTAAAATTGTGGGTGGGAAATAATGTAATTCTGTGTACTGTCAGTTGTTGATGTAGCTTGCCAGAAGTTGGTAGGAAGAGGTTTGATTTGGGACTGACGGCTCAACTACTTGTTCTATTGATTAGTATAAGTTGTTGTACCCTCTTTTATTGCATAATCGTCATACCCATATTTTAGGCCATCAAAATTGGGATTAAAAATCTTCTCGTGCAAACGTCGCATGATGTTTTTGGTCCTACTATTAGATGCCAAGCATTTTGTGTGGGTATCTTTTCCGTATAAAATGATGCATTTTAAAGTAGAAATATAATATTTATTCGGGCATTACCACTTATTTAATTAACCAAAATACAAAGTTGTCTGGCGTGTAAATTTTCTTTTAAAGATGGTTTTAAACGTTATAACCTTTATCTGTTTGTCTGTGTCGCCGCGGTTTACCACTTACAAAAGTGTAGCCAGCGCTCGTTGCAATCATTAATGTTTGGTTATGTTGCTTCCCGTATAGAGCGCGTGCACGTAGTCGAATATCGATATCTCGCCGATTGCATGCAACGCGCGCTCTCTATCAGGTGCCGAATTAACTACATTTGATAGCCTGCACTCTTTCGTGGTAAGTGTATACTACGACGGTAGTTACGCGTTATTTCACGTCACAGATTGAAGTCGCGTTCGTGTGACACATTTAGTTTTTCTATTTAAAGTTTAAGAAAGGTTTTTGTTTAATGAATTATAAATGTAAACTGTTTGGCTTGCTCTTGTATACTCTTACCTTTTTTTAAAAACATGTACTTTCCATGAATATGTGTTGTTTTTATGAATAACTTTACCTAGCAAAAAATAGCCCTATTATAGGGCTATTTTTCAAGCTTGATTTTAGAATAAAATGTGCGATGATTATGCGAGTAAACACGGTATGTTGTTAACAACTGAACTTCATTTTCTTGTTCGTAGGTACGAGTTGTACGACCCGTGTACCGTGATGTTCTTCTTTCGCAACAAGCACATTATGATTGACTTGGGCACTGGAAACAACAACAAAATCAACTGGCCACTCGAAGACAAGCAAGAAATGATAGACATAATTGAAACAGTTTACAGGGGGGCAAGGAAAGGTAGAGGTCTTGTCGTGTCGCCTAAAGACTATTCCACGAAGTACAGGTATTGAACACGTGACGTGGTCGAATTGTGTTTCTTCCGTTGGATGACATTCTCTGTGATAATGGTCCATGAATACTGATCACTGCTGTAGTGTCATGTGGATGTTTCATAATGAAAAACTGATGGGCACGCCTGTGAAATTATTTATTTTGTATTTTACTTGTCTTGTTCAGTTGTACTGTGTGTAACTAATAATAAACTGTTCACTTTTTAAGAGCTTGTGTGGATCTACACTATGTTATCTTCACAATAATTGTTTTAGTTTTATCGACTAAAACAAAGCTTTCCATCGTAATAAGTAGACAATTTGTCAGTACTATTGAAGTTGGACGATGAATGGTCAGTTTGTACCACCACACGAAAATTGGCCCAGTGATTCCAAAACTGAGACTTTTACTTCAACTGCAGACCTGCCAACATTCAAATTTAAAAAATCATGAGGTCCTCGATAAAAATTTTCAGGCCCATAAATACAGGTTAGATATAAAAAAACAACAAATGAGAATCTTTAAATTTAAGTAACATACCAGTACATATGTTACATGGTCTCTGCTTCAAAATTAATTTCAACAAATTATAGGTTGCAGATTTAATTTAGTTGAACATAATTTAGCGCTGTCGTGTAGTGATCATGCAGGGCCGCAACTAAAAAAGATGTAAAATAAAATTCTGCTCGTGTAACACTATTATCACTGTTCACACCAAAATTAATTTTTTTATTGGAAGCAATACACTTCATGTGTTAGTTGTGTTTTTTTTGTAGCAACATGTTGTACAATGTCTCCTCTTCCACTATGCGAGATAGAAAAATCAGCACGGCACACGCTACAAAACGCAAAATTGTTTCCTTTACGTGACTCGAGTATTGATGGAAACTCGTTACTGTAAGCTTTCATAAAACTTGTTTTGTAACTTTTACAAACAAAATCTTGGGGCCCCGAAAATTCGTGAGGAAACACTATTTTGGCGTGAGGGCGTGAGATGGACCTTAAAATCGTGAGCCTCACACCAAAATCGTGAGAGTTGGGAGGTCTGCAACTGGTAAGTTTCATGGGCTGAAGAACATACTGATACACACAGATGCTTGGGTGTTGCCGTTTACAATTTCAGCAAATGAACAGGATCTAGGTGTTCTCATTACAGGAAGTTGTACTCAAGTTACTACAGCCAAATTGGGATTTGCAGTGTAGTATTTCTACAGCTTAAGTATCCATGGCAATTTTGTGCAAACCCCCCCCCCCCCTTCCCCCCATTTATTTTTTTTTTTTTAGTTAAAGTTAAATTTGTGAAAAACAAAATGTACATCAAAATTATTTGGGGGGAAAAAGCAAAAAAAAAAAGTTCTTTCATCAAGAAAATTTTCAGTTTTGTATACATAATTTTAAGACAGACTAAAAATATTTTATATCTTATAATTTTACACATAAAACTGAATGATACAACTTAATTATTTTCAACATTTGTACCAAAATTATTTCATTTACGTATTAGCCTTTATGCATTTTCCTCCACCTTCAGTACTTTATACATCCACTGCTCCTTTGAGTGCAGAAGTACAGCCCATGTGGAAAACTGCACACAGCAGTAGAAACAAACAGCCGCACTTTCTTCAACCAGTTGGATAAAAAATTAACATAACATCCATGTTACATAGTTGAGAGTATATCTGCACTGCACTTCAAAGTGAAGTACCACCTATTCTTTCACATTGTTTCAGTGTATTCAATAAAATGTCATTTTCATGGTGGAGAAATTGTTTACTGTACATATGGAAAGGCAGTAGATGGTTTAAACATTATAATTTAAAATATGTGCAATTGATCATTAATTACAATAAAATATTGTGTGTTGCACATAAAGTTTGCTTTAGTTATTTGTTATTTTACATCCATGCAGTAGTTAAGTATGTACAGATTTTAAAGTAGGGTAAAAAATTTTTAAAATATGTTATCATATTGTAAACTTTTTTTTGTCATCCATATAAACAATGGGGTCAAGTAAACAAAAAGAAGGCAGTGACTATAAAGTTTTTAACCCATTTATTTATACATGTGAATAATTTCAAAATTTATATTTACAATAATCACTTATGGGCTAACTTGGTTAGTACATACATACAAATAATAGGCCTAGAAGAAACAGATATTGATGCGTAAAAACAAAGGGAAATACACATAAGGTGTGACTGTGGTATGTACAAATAATTTTAATTTTTTTTTTTACATATTACAGTATGGCCCCTTATTTTACCAACATTACTTCATATTGAAATGTTTTAACACATTGAAAACAAGGTATATAGCTCAAAATTATTGCTTGCTACACAATGTGAATCATTACACCGTACAGTTACCGAACAGATTTTACAAATTACGACAGCCAAGGTTTTGGTAAATAAAAGTAACCATAATGAGCATTACTTTAATTTCAGGGCATGGTGCGCCACAAATTTACAAACTCAGCATTAATATTTAATAGTATTATTTAATTTGTACGTGCATAGATTTACCAAAATGAAAGTAGGGCACATAACATCAATACATTATACACAAGTAAAATTATTACATACTTATGAAGATTATGCATAGAAAAGTAACAATATTATCCATTTTAACAACTACGGCAGAACTCCAACAATTTCCATTTTCGAAATCACTCAATGTGTCAAAACAAATTTTACTATAACTATTTTTTTTCTTAGTTCTTGGCACTAAATATTTAAATTGTGTGTCATTAGTTGTATCTTAAGAATTCAAAATTCAAAAGTGGACGGGGAGGAGAGCAGTGGGTCTTGGCACAACTGCTACCAACATGTCACCACCAAATGCTCAAGAACTTTCCTAACACTTGATGCAGGATAAACAGCAGTTCTGCTTATTGCATCTCTGTATTTTTTTTTGTATGGTGGTATAATGTTCAGCCTCCGGACAAACAATAGCCTGCACGTTCAAAAACAGTTCACCGTCAAACCGTAAATACAAATGTTTTGTCACGTGCCATTTAAGTAAAGTATACACAGGAGAGAAAAACAAAGCTTACACTTAAGTTTTAACCACGTATTTGTTCTTAGCTAAATTCTTTAGTGACCATACATCAGTTTACATACAGTGTCTGAAGCTACTCAAACAAATTTGTTGTCATCTTAGCCACTAAATACACAACCTTGAGCAATTACGTCTTACATGGACACTTCTCACGTATTGTACACAGGGGAAGATACTTAATACAGTAACCACACTTTGCAAGGGTGTTCAGATACCAGGGTGAAACTATGCCTCTGCACGTATCCTTAAGGAAGTGGATGTGACAAGGATACATAATAGCGACCTACCCTAATATTCAGCTCGTTAAAAACTATGGCAGTCATGAACATTCTGAGATGAAATGGTGTTCATGGAATGCATATATATAATAGGATGTTGGTATGTATGACATTGATAAACTCGGACACAGTTTGACCGATCGCCATGAAAGTTGGCAAATCAAATTTTCTTTTTTTAATGGAGAAGGTTTTTATGCTATCCATTTTTTTTGTAACTCAACGCTAGATGGTGCTGCAGCATATCAACTTCTAAACCGTTCAACCGATCTCTACGAAAATTGGTATACATAGATATTTGAACACAGAATATTTTCACAATATGCATTTTGCTATAACTCGCCACTAGGTGACACTGCAGCGTATTAATTTCTAAACCGTTCAACCCATCATCATGGGTAAACATTAAATCATAGGCCATAGACATACAAAAAGTAATTGTGTAATTTCTCTAGTTCCACCACATTGTCATAGAGCGCTATCCATTTCATTTTAACTCTCGGACAATATATTGTTCCGTGTTCAGCTTATTGCTCTTGTGATCAGTGCAATGTGATAACTAGCAAAGTTAACATTATTACATTTAATATGAACAATCCAAATAACACTATCCTAAAATATAGTTAGAGGAATTTATTTGTTTGCGAAAATATTTCCAGACTAGCTTAGTTAAAATTTGAATTTTGCGTGCATTATGAGTCAGTCCAGTGACCGAGATGACGCGCGATCGCAGCGCCGTGACGTTCAAACACACTACAGGAAGCAGGCGTCGAGTCTGGCAGTCTGGTGTTCAGCACAGTGGATGGTTGGTTGTGGTGTGTTTACACGCTCGACTTTGGGTGATTAGCCCCATGCTGACTGTTAGTGAGGACGTGGCTACAATTACAGATCTGACAAACGACAATAGCACAGCAGATTTTTACATCGCAGAGATGGCAAATGTTGTACAGGCAGGCGGAAAAAAAATTACAACAAGAGGTTTGCATCGCATTTATCAAGGGCACTTTCACAACAGTCTTTTGCTGAATAGGAAGACCTTCAAATGGCTTAACCAACGAATGCCTGAAACTATTTCATGCCACGAAAGGTGATGTACATCAAATTGTACGTGGGCAACTCTAAACATATGCACCTAGTTCACCGTCTACTTCCCACAGAACGCCACACACCAGTGAGCTACCACTTGCACCTGTAACTTTGCAGGGTTGTAAACACACATAGAAGTCATCTTCACTGCCAAATGCAATAACTTTTCAAAGATTACACCAAACTATCTTGCAAAAGAGGTTAGTTTCCGAGTTGCCAGCAGAATGCTGGTCATGCAAGGAGTCTCTTTTGTTCCTCATAATTTCCTTACACAGCATGAACCACCCTCCAGTGCATCACTAGTTGAGCTCTTGAGCATATGTTGCGTAGTGACTCGCGCTTGTTTAGTTGCATTTTTATCAACCCCTAACACACATATCACTTTCTAAACTTCATGTAGTAAGAATTGCATTTTACGTTCCAGATGTGTGCTCTAACTTTTCTATTACAAATGTGACATACCGTATTTACCCAAAATTAATGTGAATGTGAATATAATGCGATCCCACACATTTGATTATCGAGTTTATGAAAAATACTTTATGGATGGGAATTTGCAATACAAGTGCAAAGCTTTTGAAAATAATTTAAATTATTAGATCCATTCCATATTTACTAGACCTTTTCTAGTGCCACACTTTCTTAAGTACAGTGATACTCTTGGGCTCTTTAGAAACACACAGCTGCAGTCAGGAAAAAATAATTGTGTTATGACTGTAGCACAAAGGCAGTGGCTGTTCAGAAAGCAAAGAAAGAATGTGTTGATGTATGGAGGCCAGCGACTAACTCCATCCATCTCTCATCCGTCACGCCTGAGCAGAGGTTCAGGACTAAAGTGGCATGAGTTTACAGGCAGGGCATGTAGTTCAACAAGTGGAGTTTCCAGGGGTGGTAATTTACAGCAATCTAAAGTCACATAAGTGACATATTTAAGAGGCAGAGCTTGTAGTTTTTCAACTAAGCTGTTCCCAATAGCAAGATACGAGTTTGGCATTATAATGCGACCCCCTACTTTTTTGGTGAAAATCTGAGCATTATATTCAGGTACATACGGTATATTACATACTACAACTTTATGCTCAACTGATTGTGTCATGTTCACAAAACTATTTTATGATCTCCATAGCCAGGTATACATAGAAATTTTTTTTTTTTTTTTTATATATTTCTCGATAATCTTGGGGCAGTTACAAAAATATTCAAACAATGCAATGCACTTCATGTCGCGTATTTGTGAAAGTGCGGACATGTTCTACACATGTTCACAAAAAACACTTGATAATATGGAATTAATTCCTGACACTGTTTAAACTTGGCAAGTGTGTGCATGGAGTAGTGAATAAGTGCAGGGGTGAGGCAAGCGGAGCACCTGAGAAAACCAGCCAGCATCTGTCATGTTTCCTAATTGCAAAAACTGGTATTGACTCCCAACACGTCTGCAATGCAAAGTTTAATATTAGAGTGTTATGTATTTCTGTTTACGTTAGAGCATATCCATGCTTGCAATAGACAGGGTATCCAAATTCTGTAAAAGTAAGGGAATTTACTTGAAACCATTGTAAAGTCATGGAAATTCCCCCGTGATAGCAATTCTCCAGTATGTCATCACCCAGACATTAAAACACCATTTGTATGCAAGATTCTATTTGAACTAGGCAAGCTAAGATGATGATTGAAGCTGAATTTTTTTTTTCTTTTAAGAAAATTGCAAAATAGGTATACATTACTAAAAAAAAATTATTCTGGTAAATTTTAAGTCTAGGTCAGGTAAAATTCAAGGAAATTTCATTACAGAATGTGACCTCTTGAATAGATATTTTTATTTTTTACATTAACATTAATTAAAATTTTTCAGTATACACTTAACAACTCGATCACAATCTTGACTTCAACACCTTGGTCTTGGCACACGTTTGCCAACCCGGTGGCACGTAGACGCTGGCACAGCATCAAAATGTTTCACAACCATGCCTCGTGGGATGACGATTTGTTGAAATGTTTGGAAGCTATTCTACACTTGTAGTTGGATAAGCTTCCTTCAGAACGAGAAAAAGGGAAGGGGTTGGAGAAATTAAATCAACCTATGAAAATTAGGACATGTGATGACAGACAATGAACTATACTTTGAACTTGTAAAAACTTAAGTTATGCCTTACTGACCACTAGGTGCAACCCTTAAAATTGTACAATCATAAATTAACTGGACATCATGAAGGTTAACTTGCTAATATAGCATTGCAGCATCCCTCAAATGTAGATTCAGGTTTGACATGTTGGTTATGACACTGAAGTTGACTTCAAATATGCTGAATTCTCCGTCGAATTGTACCTGCTGCCCACATGTAAACCTCATCATCAATGTTCCAAATACAATGCTGAACTTTCATTTGTTGATTTTTTAAATTATTTTTGTTAAATGTGTGAAAACATAAACTGTTTAACTTATATGGCTATGAATAAGTCAATCTTGATGCAATTTTTTTAAACCTTTGCATGACACTGACATGCCAGACCAATTATTAAAATAAACTCTGAGAATATGAAGAAAAGTGTCTTCAATTATTCATGATTGTCTACAATTAAAAAAATGTATGCATTTGAAAAAGTTCATTTTTCTGAGAAAGTTAATGCTCTGAAAATGATCCACTTTGAATGTGTAATGAATAATGCTCACCTGTATTTTTCTTTTTGATTATGGGTGTTTGTTAAAATGTGATGCTGGTATAAACACATTTTTCTAGGGGTGTGCGGGATCCCGACGCTTCGGGAAAAAAGTCGGGAAAATAGGCTTCCCGAAATGCCGGGCGGGAATTTTATTACTCCCGAATTTTTCGGGGAAATGTTTAAAAATTTACAAATGTTTACTAATCATGTGAACATGTTTTCTATCAATTCAAACGGTTTTTACAACAATATTTTTTATGGATTCGTACATTTTTGAAGGGTTTCCGTACTATTTAAATGCAAAACATATTTTTAACTTATGCCGATCGTAGCGACAGCTGTGGTGTGCAGTGAATTATGATAATCGTTTACACATATCTAATTGGAATATAAAAAACGTGCATGGAGTACCTTAAATATTGTATGCGCTCATAAATATATTTCTTCAAGGGTACAAATTTGCAAGATACGTGAATAGTCAGTTATATAACGTTATTGCCGTCACCATCAAATACTTAACCTTAAACCACCGTGTGTCCTTAGACACACAAAAAAACATGCGCATCTTTTCGCCAAAGATATAAGAAATACTAGACTTGCGTTACATAACGAAGCGTAACCGTTCTCATTACTTGATAACAGTGGCGAATAGAGAACTGTATTGGCACTTTGAGAAATCACGTAGTTTTACACCACTGCTCACGAGTATCTATATATCTATGATTTTACTTTGGGAGAAAAAAAATAGTTGTTTACTGTTTAGTTTGGCGGGCTTTGTCGGCTGACGTTACGTTATTAAGGTTTGTGCAAAGTATATGTTCCTATTTTCGATGCCATTGTATATTAAAACAAACTAGCAGCCTACAAATAATGGAGTTCGCAACCGATCAGCCTGTTACTTGTAAACCTAAAGGTGTTTGGAAGTATTTAGAACGTCTGACAGACAGTAAATCCCTGGCAAAGTGTGTCTCGTGTGGAAAATTTTTGAGATGCGAGCATGGTAGCACGTCTGGATTAATAAGACATCTCAATAAACATCCCTCTATAAAAAAAGAATTTGAGGATGCTAAAAAGTACGAAGTCGCCGCCGAAAAAAGGGCAAGTGAAGCAGACAAAAGAAATAGCAGCAAAAAACAACTAACTTTGCAAGAAACTTTTAAATGGCCATCTCATATTAGAATTAAAAATTTGCTTTTTTTTTTATTTTTCCCGATCCCGTCCCGTTTCCCGCGGGAATAATTTATTTTTCCCGAAAATTTCCCGCAGTACAAAAACCTATTCCCGCACACCCCTACATTTTTCCCATTGAATAATTAATTGCAACAATAAAAAAAATGTATTGGTGTGCTAAACTGAACTTTATAATAGTACAACTATCCATTAACACTTTATGTTATAATTTATAGTCATAAAAGTTAATATGACAACTTAAAAAAATATGCATTATTATTTTGACAAACCGAAGTTAACATTTAAATGTAGAGAAAGTGCAGCATTCTTCATACTTTAGAGAAACAATAAATTGTTAGCCTACATATATTCAACACCATTTTGAATAAAAGAATTTTGTGATCAAATTGTTACTGTTAAATCTTAAAATCAGCTCAATAAGATTAAGGTTTGTTTGTAGGAAGTATTTAGAGACTGATTCTGTCATTTAAGCAAAATCTAATGTAGATATATATACTTAGTGTTACAATGTATGTTTTAAGATGTTTCAGGTTAATTTTGTTTTAATGTATTTATATTGCTGCAACTTTTAGTTTTGAAAAATACATGATAGCACCGTGTTTGTAATGTTTTAGAGAACCAACAAAATGTTAAATATCTTTGATGCCATGTTTGTTCTAATACAATTTTCCTGGTTAATAAATTAGGCATTTTTCAAGTTGTGATTATATATTGTTATGACTATTGAAGTTTACAAAATTTATTCCAGGATAGTTTCACTACCATAACTTTTTCTTTGGTACACCAATACGGTTAGTACATTCACTGGGGCAGGTTGCCACACATGGTTCCACCATCTTGATGACTTCTGCTCATGACTATAACAATTTCTGCATGAATTTGCATTGGACTTTCAACTTATTTCCTTGCATTTCTGATCCATACTAACATTTCACCCTCAAAACCTCAAAAACACAGGTTCCACTGCCAAACTCAAACATTCTGAACAGTAGCTGTAACAATTACAGTTTGTGCTGCAAAATCCCGTTCACAAAACAAGATGTCTTAAATCATTAAGTAAATTTTTTTTATCCTTTTTGTTACATTGCACTATTTTATTTGGCCAGGAATTGTGGCCAGTAAAGCCACTTGAATGCATTGAAGTTTCTTCTCAATATGTTACTTTTTACTTTATTAGCAAGTAATTTTTTTTTTCAGCTGCTTAGTTATTTAAATTTGCTCCACAGACGAGTTAAATATTTAAGTTAAAAAAAAATATTAATATTCACATGGTGTGACAAAACTTTTAACACTCATTGGATCCAATGTTTAACACAACTAGAAGTTTCTTTCAGGGAGCAAGGAAGTGGCCATCAACAGTAGCAAGAACTAAAGCAACTAGCATCCGATGCATTAAAAATAACAAAATTGGTTTTTAAAAATGGAAAAAGTGTGGTCTTGAAAAATTATTTAAATATATATTAATTTATTTGGACTTTACATATCGTCAACAATAAGTCAATGGACAGGTATTGCTTCCACAATAGAAATTTCAACTCGTAACAAACTATAAATAATACCTTGCTACACAATTTTCTTAATTGAAAATTTTATCTATGGTTTAATTTGTTCCATAATGGAGTTTAAATTTTTTTTTTGCATTAAAGTAAGCTTTGGGATAATTCACATGTGATATCAATGTTTTGGACTCCAATAATTGCAAACAGCTGTGTGGGATTGCGAGATGCATCGCAATGCAACTTTACGAGCTGCGGGAAACGTCACCTTCGAGGAAGGAGCTTACCCGGACGGTCACAACTCTCACCGTTCGCTCCGCTGCGATGCCAACGGTCGGCGACTTACAGTGTGACAGGAAATACGTAGGGCTTCTTATTGAGTGGGGTTGCTTTGCAATCTGATCTTGGGAATTTTTCAAGTTAAAGTAACCATTTACCATCAGCAAAAGTTAAAACATGTGCCTATTCCTATTGGTTTATCTGCATGCCTGTTCAGAGCCCTCATCGGTGAAGGAGCACGCTAATCCTTGGATTTTCACCCACGATGGAGTGGCTAGAGAGACATTGTGAAGAACGACCAGATGCGTGCGTGCCAATAAAAAGAACTATTTAAGGGATACAAATGAACCTTTTAAGCAAATATGATGAGTTTACTAGGACTTCAGAAAATAGCATCAAGTTCCTTGAAAGAAAACTAGCCCCCCCCCCCCCCCATGCTTGTTTGATTGTGTATCTTAGGCCCGAATTCAGAGTTGACCTTCGAAAGTGCATCCAACTCTCATTCATCTGGCAGACTCTCCACCTCTCATACTTCAAAAACGCCTTTCGAATGACTGCCAGCTGAAAGCTTGTTCCCATCCACTTTCAGTGAAGATCTGGCAACATGGCACAAAAATTTTCTTAGATCAAGTACTTGGAGTGTGTGTGGAAAAGCGCCCTATTTAATTTTGATTGTATTTTGTTTGCTCTCCCGCTGAAAATAATATTTTGTTTGGATTGGACACGAGGTTAGGGTTACCAGACACTGATAATAAAAAAGGACGACATTCATCTCGCAAAAGGAGGACATTTCACTAAAAAGGAGGACAATATATATATTTTTTAAAAAAACCATGAATTAATTACAATGGAGTACGATATTTTACAATGTTTTTGCATTTAATACAGTTTCAGTATAAAGAATCAAACAAACTACGCATATACAGCATATTAAAAACACGTGCTTCTGCATGTGCTGCTACCTGTCAAGCTGTCATAGTACTACTTACTAGTGGGATGACTCTGCGGACAGCGCGCGCTTTGCCCAGAGTGTAACTGCAGGAATTATCTCACTTTATAAAAAAGCCGGACATTTTGGAGCATTAAGGAAAATCCGGCCGGACGCAAAAAAATACATAAAAAGGATGACATGTCCTTTTGCCGGACGTCTGGTAACCCTACACGAGGTTGAGAAATGTTCTTAATATGGATACGTTGCCTATAAAATTATAGTGTTTTCTCCAGATGAAAAAGCGATTATTTTTGATCTCGTGAGAAAGCACAAAACCGTAATCGAAAACAAAACAATAAAAACAGATGCAGTTTCTTACAGAGAAAAAAAATTGTTTCGAACTCTTGATCCCGACAAAAATAAAACGCGCCTGCTAAAATTTCTTATATACCTTCGCGGAACTGGATTTTCATTTTTAAGATCATCAAAAAATTCAAAAACCTCGTCAATGTGATTTGGAAATTCATCCAAATCTTCTGCCATCGCTACAAAACACGTGTCTGATGCACACTTTGCGGGCGAAACGATTTCTTTAAAAAAGCATATTTAATTCCAAACTATATTTTACATATCTGCCATATGACAAAAATGTTTTAAACAATTACAAACATACATGAACACGTTTTTATGTGGAAATTATATATTAAAACTAGGGGTGAGCCAATCACCACATTTGCCGATCATGCCGATGCCCGAAATGTTGTACCGATCATGCCGATTTTTTTGACCGATTAGTGCTCTTTTAAGTTGGTTGTAAAATATGCTCCAAATTACTTAAGTTAAATAATTTTACTTGAAACTACTCATTACTGAATACCCTAAACAAATTGGTTACATATATTTATATTTATATGACAAACTTTTGATTTAGACACTGATTATTAGTTGTTCCCATAAACTGATATGGAAATCTATTAATCCCTTTAACAAAATCTATAACACACTGTTGACCAACTAATTATCGTCACACAATTCGAAAATGAATGTTTGTTTACATTTTTCCGCTTTTTGACGCGATTTAAAATGCTTTCTGCTTGATATTAAGACGCTGTTCCAACTATATGCCAGCGCCCCCGGCTGACGTGGTATGGCCACTCACGTAAGGCTGTTCCAAACACCGCCACCGTTCGCCCAATCATCTGCTTGCTTTTGTATTTATCGGGTGTCGCTGTTCCAAGCTGACGTCAGTGCCCTGAGCGGTGTGCGTAGGCTTTTAAAACTTCGCCTGTTTGTCTTATCTATCCAAACATTATGCCGGATAGGAAAATAAACCCCGTAGTTTTACGTATTTTTACAGTATATTTTTTGAGTTTAACATTATAACGTGAGCGTTTGTAAGCTTTTGTTTGCTTTAGTGCATTTATGACATGTTCAGTGGCGGCCATGTTGCGGTGTTTGTTTACCAGTGACGAGAAAAGTCTTTTACCCAGTACATATTTAAATTTCGCTTAAAAACACTGCGATTTCGTGTAAAAATGCTGTGTTATGGCGATTTCGCGTAAAAACTGTATTTTACGATGATTTCGCGTTTATCGTTGTTTAATCGCGATCGCGAAAAGAACAGGCATGACTTATTAAATGGTTTGGTGTGCTTTTGTTTACTTTTTTTTAACAAACGTACTTTTCATGAATATGTTTATTTTTTAAGAATAACTTTACTTCATTTTTTTTTCTGCAGAAAAGATTAAAACACGTTAGTAACGTAAATGGTACTTAAAAACGTAAGCCAAAGTTCTGAAGCAAAAAATATGTCAGCGCTTTTGTGTTACATAGAGATTTTTTTTGTCTTCAGAAAGCGGTAATCGGCAAAAAGGATCGGCATGCATGAAGCCGATCATTCAAATGACAAAAATGACCAAAATCGGCCGATCTTAATTATCAGCAATCGGCATCGGCTCACCCCTAATTAAAACCATCAACTGCTCCGCCGATTTTCAACTGAACAGGCATTCGAATGAGCTTCAGACCACATTCACTTTCAAGTGGTTGGCTCTCCTTATCCAACAGTCAACCAACCACTGAAAAACGTCTCTGCCGAGCAGCTTCAATTGGAAAGCCTTTCGGTGTGTGGATAACCGTCGAAAGAGCTCTCTGAATTCGGCCCTTAGTAACCTGCCATGTACCAACACACAAAACAGTTGATGGCATCTTCGGTCGTACCAACACGCAGACTGAAGGTAACCAACCAAGGAGCGAAGAATGCACTAATAACATCTATAATATAATAACTTACCATAAACCTAATAACATTCAACCTTATGGAATTAAGTCTTTTGTTCAATAAAAAAGAATAATTAGTTACTGGCACCATTTTTTAATACAGTTCTTAAGTTTTTTAAAAAAATTCATTACTAACACTGGCAACTGGGTATCTTGGATTGAACACCCTTGCAATTGGTAATAAGTTTTCTCCGACAGAGAAATTCCACATTCTACATGATTACAATCAATACAAATGACTGGATAATGGTAGCTAAGGGCCACAGGATGTTTATTTCGAAACAAGTTAGAGTCTATATTTTACCAAACTCTCTTTACAAATTATTGAAGTTAGGATTGATATAGTATATACTTAATTAATTTCAGCTGCCTTCATATAAATTTTTTTTTAAAAATCTGACATTCAAGCAAAACATTTTTAGGTGTCATCTCCCCCTTAACTATTCACTCCTAAGTCCTAACTAATTTATACATCTGTACACTGTATACTTCACACATTTCAGAATTATCTGCAAATATTTATTTTTTAAACAAAAAGAAATAAAATTCAAAACCTAATTTTAATAATAACCAATTTCTTTCTGGCCAAAAAAAAAATTAGAATACTACATTCAACACCTTACATAATCTCCAAAACAGTAGGCATCACAATTAACTACACAACTACTGTATGTTTTAAAGCAGCAGTACTGTGAACTTTATACCAATCTCAAAACAATCAAATAGGCCAAAAAATAACAACACCAACCGCAAAACATGGGCACCATTGAATTCTGAAGATAATTGACGAACAGACTGTTGTATTTACATCACTGTTTTGAAACTGTAACGATTTGTCCACCAACACAGAACATATGAAAACAACTAGATTACAAACTCCTTAAAATTTCACTTTGCCATTGATTCAGTCTCATGAACAATCTTAGAAACATTTTCCACATAAATATTTTATACAAAATTCTCCCTTCATATTCTGGTGCAAAGTTTCCAAACTCAATAATGATGCCTATGCTGTAGCTCTTTTTTTTTTTTAGTCTTAGCTTTAATACACAGTATATTACAACATACACTGTAAACATAGCACTTAACGAGACAGTACCACTTATAAACTGTAGCACTCGTAAAGGCAGTACGAGTGTCCTGATTCTGTAAGGAGTGCTGAAACAATTTTCACTTGAAAATGGCGACAAGCTATCTTTGAAATACCAACTCTGTGTCCTGAATAAAAGATGAACTATAGTGATTGGATCTAGGTGGAAAAAAAAATAAAAGTGTAGTAAAACATTCTAGTAACAGCGGAATCTCGTTTCAATGCACCTGGTGCGTGATGAGAACGTGAGGCACGCGGGGCATTGTAGCGAGATCCTGCGGAAGCCGGCTGGAGGAGGTTCCAAAGACAGCTGCGTCGCGGCGCGGCGTGGCGAAAGGAAGCACTGCGTGATCGTGGTGTGTCGGAGCGAGGGGGACGGAGGGCACTACTGCGACACCAGCTCCACGTAGTTGGCGGGGTAGAGGCCCACGCGGCCGTCCTTCCTGCCCTTGCACCAGCCCTGCTCGTCCTCGTCCTCCAGCTTCTCGAACACATCACCTGCGCAGCCAACAACCAACAACACGTCACACCTCCGGAGAAAAACTAGCAACACGTCGCACCTCCGGAGAGCAACTAGCAACTTATCACACCTCCGGAGAGCAACCAACAACACGTCGCAGCTCCGGAGAGCACCCAACAACACGTCGCACCTCCAGGGAGCAACCAACAAAACGTCGCAGCTCCGGAGAGCAACCAGCACCGCGTCGCTCCTCCGGAGAGAAACCAACAACACGTCGCACCTCCGGAGATCAACCAACAACACGTCGCAGCTCCGGAGAGCAACCAACAACACGCCGCACCTCCGGAGAGCAACCAACAACACGTCGCACCTCCGGAGAGCAACCAACAACACGTCGCACCTCCGGAGAGCAACTAACACATCGCAGCTCTGGAGAGCAACCAGCACCGCGTCGCTCCTCCGGAGAGCAACCAACAACACGTCGAACCTCCGGAGAGCAACCAACAACACATCGCACCTCCGGAGAGCAACAAGCACCACGTCGCACCTCCGGAGAGTAACGTGCACCACGTCGCACCTCCGGAGAGCAACGAGCACCACGTCGCACCTCCGGAGAGCAACCAACACATCGCAGCTCTGGAGAGCAACCAGCACCACGTCGCTCCTCCGGAGAGCAACCAACAACACGTCGAACCTCCGGAAAGCAACCAGCACCGCGTCGCTCCTCCGGAGAGAAACTAACAACACGTCGCACCTCCGGAGATCAACCAACAACACGTCGCACCTCCGGAGAGGAACGAGCACCACGTCGCACCTCCGGAGAGCAACCAACATTACGTCGCACCTCCGGGGAGCAACCAACAACATGTCGCACCTCCGGAGAGCAACCAACAACACATCGCACCTCCGGAGAGCAACAAGCACCACGTCGCACCTCCGGAGAGTAACGAGCACCACGTCGCACCTCCGGAGAGCAACGAGCACCACGTCGCACCTCCGGAGAGCGACCAACATCACGTCGCACCTCCGGAGAGCAACCAACACATCGCAGCTCCGGAGAGCAACCAACAACACGTCGCTCCTCCGAAGAGCAACCAACAACACGTCGCACCTCCAGAGAGCAACAAGAAACACCACACCTCCGGAGAGCAAACAGCACCTCGTCGCACCTCCGGAGAGCAACCAATTACACGTCGTACCTCCGGAGAGCAACCAGCACCCCGTCGCAACACGTCGCAGCTCCGGAGAGCAACCAACAACACATCGCACCTCCAAAAAACAGACAGCAACACCACACCTCCGGAGAGCAACCAGCACCCCGTCGCACCTTCGGAGAGCAACCAACAACACGTCGCACCTCCGGAGAGCAACTAACAACGTCGCAGCTCCGGAGAGCAACCAACAACATGTCGCACCTCGAGAGAGCAACCAACAACATGTCGCACCTCCAGAGAGCAACCAGAAACAACACACCTCCGGAGAGCAACCAAAAACCTGTCGCACCTCCGGAGAGCAACCAACTACACGTCGCACCTCCGGAGAGCAACCAGCACCCCGTCGCACCTCCGGAGAGCAACCAGCACCCCGTCGCACCTCCGGAGAGCAACCAACCACACATCGCACCTCCGAGTAGCAACCAGCACCGCGTCGCACCTCCGGAGAGCAACCAACAACACGTCGGACCTCCGGAGAGCAACCAACAACACGTCACAGCTCCGGAGAGCAACCAACAACACGTCGCACCTCCGGAGAGCAACCAACAACACGTCGCACCTCCGGAGAGCAACGAACAACACGTCGCACCTCCAGAGAGCAACCAGCAACACCACACCTCCGGAGAGCAACCAGCACCTCGTTGGACCCCCGGAGAGCAACCAACTACACGTCGCACCCCCGGAGAGCAACCAACTACATGTCGCACCTCCGGAGAGCAACCAGCACCCCGTCGAACCTCCGGAGAGCAACCAACAACACGTCGCACCTCCGGAGAGCAACTAGAACCGCGTCGCACCTCCGGAGAGCAACCAACTACACGTCGCAGCTCCGGAGAGCAACCAACAACACGTCGCACCTCCGGAGTGCAACGAGCAACACCACACCTCCGGAGAGCAACCAGCACCCCGTCGCACCTCCGGAGAGCAACCAACAACACGTCGCACCTCCGGAGAGAAACTAGCACCGCGACGCACCTCCGGAGAGCAACCAACAACACGTCGCAGCTCCGTAGAGCAACCAACAACACGTCGCACCTCCGGAAGGAACCAGCAACACCACACATCCGGAGAGCAACCAGCACCTCGTCGCACCTCCGGAGAGCAACAAACTACACGTCGCACCTCCGGAGAGCAACGAGCACCATGTCGCACCTCCGGAGAGCAACCAACAACACGTCACAACTCCGGAGAAAAAACAACTACACGTCGCACCTCCGGAGAGCAACCAACACGTCGCACCTCCGGAGAGCAACCAACAACACGTCGCACCTCCGGAGAGCAACCAACAACACGTCGCACCTCCGGAGAGCAACCAGCAACACGTCTCACCACCGGAGAGCAACCAGCAACACGTCTCACCACCGGAGAGCAACCAACAACACGTCGCACCTCCGTAGAGCAACCAGCCCCCATCGCACCTCCGTAGAGCAACCATCACCCTGTCGCACCTCCGTAGTGCAACCAGCACCCCATCGCACCTCCGTAGAGCAACCATCATCCCGTCGCACCTCCGTAGAGCAACCAGCACCCCGTCGCACATCCGTAGAGCAACCAGCACCCCGTCGCACCTCCGTAGAGCAACCAGCACCCCGTCGCACCTCCGGAGAGCAACCAGCACCTCGTCGCACCTCCGGCGAGCAACCAATTACACGTCGTACCTCCGGAGAGCAACCAGCACCCCGTCGCAACACGTCGCAGCTCCGGAGAGCAACCAACGACACATCGCACCTCCAGAAAGCAAACAGCAACACCACACCTCCGGAGAGCAACCAGCACCCCGTCGCACCTTCGGAGAGCAACCAACAACACGTCGCACCTCCGGAGAGCAACTAACAACGTCGCAGCTCCGGAGAGCAACCAACAACATGTCGCACCTCGAGAGAGCAACCAACAACATGTCGCACCTCCAGAGAGCAACCAGAAACAACACACCTCCGGAGAGCAACCAACAACCTGTCGCACCTCCGGAGAGCAACCAACTACATGTCGCACCTCCGGAGAGCAACCAGCACCTCGTCGCACCTCCGGAGAGCAACCAGCACCCCGTCGCACCTCCGGAGAGCAACCAACCACACATCGCACCTCCGGGTAGCAACCAGCACCGCGTCGCACCTCCGGAGAGCAACCAACAACACGTCGGACCTCCGGAGAGCAACCAACAACACGTCACAGCTCCGGAGAGCAACCAACAACACGTCGCACCTCCGGAGAGCAACCAACAACACGTCGCATCTCCGGAGAGCAACGAACAACACGTCGCACCTCCAGAGAGCAACCAGCAACACCACACCTCCGGAGAGCAACCAGCACCTCGTTGCACCCCCGGAGAGCAACCAACTACACGTCGCACCCCCGGAGAGCAACCAACTACATGTCGCACCTCCGGAGAGCAACCAGCACCCCGTCGAACCTCCGGAGAGCAACCATCAACACGTCTCACCTCCGGAGAGCAACTAGAACCGCGTCGCACCTCCGGAGAGCAACCAACTACACGTCGCAGCTCCGGAGAGCAACCAACAACACGTCGCACCTCCGGAGTGCAACGAGCAACACCACACCTCCGGAGAGCAACCAGCACCCCGTCGCACCTCCGGAGAGCAACCAACAACACGTC
The DNA here is from genome assembly GCF_032445375.1 of Bacillus rossius redtenbacheri. Lineage (NCBI taxonomy): Eukaryota > Metazoa > Arthropoda > Insecta > Phasmatodea > Bacillidae > Bacillus > Bacillus rossius. The sequence continues at coordinate 36,971,316 of NC_086342.1, read as the reverse complement.
GCACCTCCGGAGAGAAACTAGCACCGCGTCGCACCTCCGGAGAGCAACCAACAACACGTCGCAGCTCCGTAGAGCAACCTACAACTCGTAGCACCACCAGAGAGCAACCAACAACACGTCGCACCTCCGGAGAGAAACCAACAACACGTCGCACCTCCGGAGAGCAACCAGCAACACCACACATCCGGAGAGCAACCAGCACCTCGTCGCACCTCCGGAGAGCAACAAACTACACGTCGCACCTCCGGAGAGCAACCAGCATACCCGTCGCACCTCCGGAGAGCAACGAGCACCATGTCGCACCTCCGGAGAGCAACCAACAACACGTCACAACTCCGGAGAAAAAACAACCACACGTCGCACCTCAGGAGAGCAACCAACACGTCGCACCTCCGGAGAGCAACCAACAACACGTCGCACCTCCGGAGAGCAACCAACAACACGTCGCACCTCCGGAGAGCAACCAGCAACACGTCTCACCACCGGAGAGCAACCAACAACACGTCGCACCTCCGTAGAGCAACCAGCCCCCATCGCACCTCCGTAGAGCAACCATCACCCCGTCGCACCTCCGTAGTGCAACCAGCACCCCATCGCACCTCCGTAGAGCAACCATCATCCCGTCGCACCTCCGTAGAGCAACCAGCACCCCGTCGCACATCCGTAGAGCAACCAGCACCCCGTCGCACCTCCGTAGAGCAACCAGCACCTCGTCGCACCTCCGGAGAGAAACCAGCACCCCGTCGCACCTCCGGAGAGCAACGAGCACCACGTCGCACCTCCGGAGAGCAACCAACAACACCACACCTCCGGAGAGAAACCAACAACACGTCGCACCTCCGGAGAGCAACCAGCACCCCGTCGCACCTCCGGAGAGCAACCAACAACACGTCGCACCTCCGGTGAGCAACCAACAACACGTCGCACCTCCGAAGAGCAACCAACAAAACACGTCGCACCTCCAGAGAGCAACAAGCAACACCACACCTCCGGAGAGCAAACAGCACGTCGTCGCACCTCCGGAGAGCAACCAACTACACGTCGCACCTCCGGAGAGCAACCAGCACCCCGTCGCACCTCCGGAGAGTAACCAACAACACGTCGGACCTCCGGAGAGCAACTAGAACCGCGTCGCACCTCCGGAGAGCAACCTACAACACGTCGCAGCTCCGGAGAGCAACCAACAACACGTCGCACCTCCAGAAAGCAACCAGCAACACTACACCTCCGGAGAGCAACCAGCACCCCGTCGCACCTTCGGGGAGCAACCAACAACACGTCGTACCTCCGAAGAGCAACTAACAACGTCGCAGCTCCGGAGAGCAACCAACAAAATGTCGCACCTCCAGAGAGCAACCAGAAACAACACACCTCCGGAGAGCAACCAACAACCTGTCGCACCTCCGGAGAGCAACCAACTACACGTCGCACCTCCGGAGAGCAACTAGAACCGCTTCGCACCTCCGGAGAGCAACCAACAACACGTCGCAGCTTCGGAGAGCAACCAACTACACGTCGCACCTCCGGAGAGCAACCAGCACCCCGTCGCACCTCCAGAGAGCAATTAGCACCCCGTCGCACCTCCGGAGAGCAACCAACAACAAGTCGCAGCTCCGGAGAGCAACCAACAACATGTCGCACCTCGAGAGAGCAACCAACAACATGTCGCACCTCCAGAGAGCAACCAGAAACGTCGCACCTCCGGAGAGCAACCAACTACACGTCGCACCTCCGGAGAGCAACCAGCACACCGTCGCACCTCCGGAGAGCAACTAGCACCCCGTTGCACCTCCGGAGAGCAACCAACAACAAGTCGCAGCTCCGGAGAGCAACCAACAACATGTCGCACCTCGAGAGAGCAACCAACAACATGTCGCACCTCCAGAGAGCAACCAGAAACAACACACCTCCGGAGAGCAACCAACAACCTGTCGCACCTCCGGAGAGCAACCAACTACACGTCGCACCTCCGGAGAGCAACTAGCACCCCGTCGCACCTCCGGAGAGCAACCAACCACACATCGCACCTCCGGGTAGCAACCAGCACCGCGTCGCACCTCCGGAGAGCAACCAACAACACGTCGGACCTCCGGAGAGCAACCAACAACACGTCACAGCTCCGGAGAGCAACCAACAACACGTCGCACCTCCGGAGAGCAACCAACAACACGTCGCACCTCCGGAGAGCAACGAACAACACGTCGCACCTCCTGAGAGCAACCAGCAACACCACACCTCCGGAGAGCAACCAGCACCTCGTTGCACTCCCGGAGAGCAACCAACTACACGTCGCACCCCCGGAGAGCAACCAACTACATGTCGCACCTCCGGAGAGCAACCAGCACCCCGTCGAACCTCCGGAGAGCAACCAACAACACGTCGCACCTCCGGAGAGCAACTAGAACCGCGTCGCACCTCCGGAGAGCAACCAACTACACGTCGCAGCTCCGGAGAGCAACCAACAACACGTCGCACCTCCGGAGTGCAACGAGCAACACCACACCTCCGGAGAGCAACCAGCACCCCGTCGCACCTCCGGAGAGCAACCAACAACACGTCGCACCTCCGGAGAGCAACTAGCACCGCGTCGCACCTCCGGAGAGCAACCAACAACACGTCGCACCTCCGGAGAGAAACCAACAACACGACGCACCTCCGGAGAGCAACCAGCAATACCACACATCCGGAGAGCAACCAGCACCTCGTCGCACCTCCGGAGAGCAACAAACTACACGTCGCACCTCCGGAGAGCAACCAGCACCCCGTCGCACCTCCGGAGAGCAACGAGCACCATGTCGCACCTCCGGAGAGCAACCAACAACACGTCACAACTCCGGAGAAACAACAACCACACGTCGCACCTCCGGAGAGCAACCAACACGTCGCACCTCCGGAGAGCAACCAACAACACGTCGCACCTCCGGAGAGCAACCAACAACACGTCGCACCTCCGGAGAGCAACCAACAACACGTCGCACCTCCGGAGAGCAACCAGCAACACGTCTCACCACCGGAGAGCAACCAACAACACGTCGCACCTCCGTAGAGCAACCAGCCCCCATCGCACCTCCGTAGAGCAACCATCACCCCGTCGCACCTCCGTAGTGCAACCAGCACCCCATCGCACCTCCGTAGAGCAACCATCATCCCGTCGCACCTCCGTAGAGCAACCAGCACCCCGTCGCACATCCGTAGAGCAACCAGCACCCCGTCGCACCTCCGTAGAGCAACCAGCACCCCGTCGCACCTCCGGAGAGCAACCAGCACCTCGTCGCACCTCCGGAGAGAAACCAGCACCCCGTCGCACCTCCGGAGAGCAACGAGCACCACGTCGCACCTCCGGAGAGCAACCAACAACACCACACCTCCGGAGAGCAACCAGCACCCCGTCGCACCTCCGGAGAGCAACCAACTACACGTCGCACCTCCGGAGAGCAACCAGCACCCCGTCGCACCTCCGGAGAGCAACCAACAACACGTCGCACCTCCGGTGAGCAACCAGCACCGCGTCGCACCTCCGGAGAGCAACCAACAACACGTCGCACCTCCGAAGAGCAACCAACAACACGTCGCTCCTCCAGAGAGCAACAAGCAACACCACACCTCCGGAGAGCAAACAGCACGTCGTCGCACCTCCGGAGAGCAACCAACTACACGTCGCACCTCCGGAGAGCAACCAGCACCCCGTCGCACCTCCGGAGAGTAACCAACAACACGTCGGACCTCCGGAGAGCAACTAGAACCGCGTCGCACCTCCGGAGAGCAACCAACAACACGTCGCAGCTCCGGAGAGCAACCAACAACACGTCGCACCTCCAGAAAGCAACCAGCAACACTACACCTCCGGAGAGCAACCAGCACCCCGTCGCACCTTCGGGGAGCAACCAACAACACGTCGTACCTCCGAAGAGCAACTAACAACGTCGCAGCTCCGGAGAGCAACCAACAAAATGTCGCACCTGCAGAGAGCAACCAGAAACAACACACCTCCGGAGAGCAACCAACAACCTGTCGCACCTCCGGAGAGCAACCAACTACACGTCGCACCTCCGGAGAGCAACTAGAACCGCTTCGCACCTCCGGAGAGCAACCAACAACACGTCGCAGCTTCGGAGAGCAACCAACTACACGTCGCACCTCCGGAGAGCAACCAGCACCCCGTCGCACCTCCGGAGAGCAACCAGCAACCCGTCGCACCTCCGGAGAGCAACCAGCACCCCGTCGCACCTCCGGAGAGCAACCAACAACAAGTCGCACCTCCGGAGAGCAACCAGCACCCCGTCGCACCTCCGGAGAGGAAACAACAACACGTCGCACCTCCGGAGAGTAACTAGCACCGCTTTCGCACCTCCGGAGAGCAACAACAAAACGTCGCACCTCCGGAGAGCAACCAACAACATCACACCTCCGGAGAGCAACCAGCACCTCGACGCACCTCCGGAGAGCAACCAACAACACGTCGCACCTCCGGAGAGCAACCAACAACACTTCGCACCTCCGGAGAGCAACGAGCACCGCGTCGCACCTCCGGAGAGCAACGAGCACCGCGTCGCACCTCCGGAGAGCAACCAACAACACGTCGCAGCTCCAGAGAGCAACCAACAACACTACGCACCTCCAGAGAGCAACCAGCAACACCACACCTCCGGAGAGCAACCAGCACCTCGTCGCACCTCCGGAGAGCAACCAACTACACGTCGCACCTCCGGAGAGCTACCAGCACCCCGTCGCACCTCCGGAGAGCAACCAACAATACGTCGCACCTCCGGAGAGCAACTAGAACCGCGTCGCACCTCCGGAGAGCAACTAGAACCGCGTCGCACCTCCGGAGAGCAACCAACAACTTGTCGCACCTCCGGAGAGCAACCAACAACACGTCGCACCTCCGGAGAGCAACCAACAACACGTCGCACCTCCGGAGAGCAACGAGCACCGCGTCGCACCTCCGGAGAGCAACCAACAACATGTCGCAGCTCCGGAGAGCAACCAACAACACGTCGCACCTCCAGAGAGCAACCAGCAACACCACACCTCCGGAGAGCAACCAGCACCTCGTCGCACCTCCGGACAGCAACCAACTACACGTCGCACCTTCGGAGAGTAACCAGCACCCCGTCGCACCTCCGGAGAGCAACCAACAACACGTCGCATCTCCGGAGAGCAACTAGAACCGCGTCGCACCTCCGGAGAGCAACTAGCACCGCGTCGCACCTCCGGAGAGCAACCAACAACACGTCGCACCTCCAGAGAGCAACCAGCAACACCACACCTCCGGAGAGCAACCAGCACCTCGTCGCACCTCCAGAGAGCAACCAACAACACGTCGCACCTTCGGAGAGTAACCAGCACCCCGTCGCACCTCCGGAGAGCAACCAACAACACGTCGCATCTCCGGAGAGCAACTAGAACCGCGTCGCACCTCCGGAGAGCAACTAGCACCGCGTCGCACCTCCGGAGAGCAACCAACAACACGTCGCACCTCCAGAGAGCAACCAGCAACACCACACCTCCGGAGAGCAACCAGCACCTCGTCGCACCTCCAGAGAGCAACCAACAACACGTCGCACCTCCAGAGAGCAAAAAGCAACACCACACCTCCGGAGAGCAACCAACAACACGTCTCACCTCCGGAGAGCAACCAACAACACGTCGCACCTCCAGAGAGCAACCAGCAACACCACACCTCCGGAGAGCAACCAACAACCTGTCGCTCCTCCGGAGAGCAACCAACTACATGTCGCACCTCCGGAGAGCATCCAGCACCCCGGCGCACCTCCGGAGAGCAACCAACAACATTTCGCACCTCCGGAGAGCAACTAGCACCGCGTCGCACCTCCGGAGAGCAACCAACAACACGTCGCACCTCCGGAGAGCAACCAACAACACGTCGCAGCTCCGTAGAGCAACCAACAACACGTCGCAGCTCCGTAGAGCAACCAACAACACGTCGCAGCTCCGTAGAGCAACCAACTACACGTCGCACCTCCGGAGAGCAACCAACAACACGTCGCACCTCCAGAGAGCAACCAGCAACACCACACCTCCGGAGAGCAACCAGCACCCCGTCGCACCTCCGGAGAGCAACCAGCACCCCGTCGCACCTCCGGAGAGCAACTAGCACCCCGTCGCACCTCCGGAGAGCAACCAACAACACGTCGCACGTCCGGAGAGCAAGCAGCACCCCGTCGCACCTGCGGAGAGCAACCAACAACACGTCGCACCTCCGGAGAGCAACTAGCACCGCGTCGCACCTCCGGAGAGCAACAACAACACGTCGCACCTCCGGAGAGCAACCAGCACCGCGTCACACCTCCGGAGAGCAACCAGCACCCCGTCGCACCTCCGGAGAGCAACTAGCACCACGTCGCACCTCTGGAGAGCAACCAACAACCACCGAGCTATCTCTCGACTGTCGTTGGGCGACAACTAGCACCACGTGGCACCGCATCGATCATGATGCTTTGCACACACTGTCGACACATTTCCATTAAATAATTTATACTACCCTTAACGTACTTATTAAAATACCAATACAGGCTAGTTATTTAAACACACAGCGAACCAGAACAGTTCAATGTTAATTTTTTAACCAAATTGAAATTTGCGTGTGTGGGTCACAGCACACGTTATTAAGCATAAAAATGGCATAAAATGTTGACCCATACGCAGGTAAGTACAGCACACAGACTGCTCGGTGTGTTACCTTGCTTGAAGCTGAGCTCGTCCGACTCGGCGCCCTCGTAGTCGTAGAGCGCCTTGACCGGGACGCCCGGCTCGCCCGTGTCCACCAGCGCCTCCCCGCCCTCCTCGTCCCACTCCTCCTCGTCGAAGGGGTTGGCTTCCGACCTCGTGCCGTTCCTGCGGGCAGCAACGCCTCGCATCACGAGCCTCTGCCTGCCTCCACCCGACTCATTACCACAGGCGGCATTTCAGCCTTTCCACTGGGGTGGAAAGGACTACCCACGGGTCTGCGGGGGTATGGAACGCTTTAAATAACTAGCATTAAATTGCTTTTTTAGACTCTTTTCACCACAAACCACCAAATAATCGCTAACATTATCTATTTACCCTAAAAGATTAATTGTTAGTTAATTTAATTAATAGCCTAATGATTTGGTAAAATTAGATATCATTTACACACAACTCAAGAGTATGCCTATTTTTAATTGATTGAGTGCTCTGCCTGATCTTTTTCATGTAAGTTTGTAAATTATTGATATTTTTACTTTAAAAGGTGTGACTAAATACTGGGTTGGTCAATTCTGGTAAGGCAACTGCCACCCTTTGCAACCCCCCGACTTACGCCCGTGCTGATACCTGAACCGTTCATTTCCAAAAGTAACCAAGTCCATTCTTATAGCAAAATGTGGTTATTGTAGGGATGGGCCGTGACCCAAAAACTCGAGCAAAGTCGAGCAAGTAGTTGAAGCTCGACTCGAAAGTCAAGTTTTTTATACCAGGCAGGATGAGACAGCCTACATGAAAAATAGTGTGAAATTGTGAGAACAATCTGTAAGGTTGGGATAGCTACATTAAGAATTCTGTGACCCATGAATTTATAAGGTAGCTAATTTAACCTCACCTATTACGATTTTATGCAATTTTAATAGAGCTAACCATTCAAACAATGTTTCAGTATTATAAATACAGATATACTAATCCAACAAACCATCAAAACAATTTTAAAGTATTTCAAATGTAGATAACCCAGCCAACCATCTTATCATTTGTAATGTAGCTGCCCTAACCAATTTTTAATAAGGTGAACTACTGGTAAACTACTTACTCCATTTATCACAATGCTCTCTTAGTAGACATCTGCGAGCAGGGTTTTTATAAGTCGAGTCGAGTTCGAGTCGAATTCTAGGCAAAAACTTACGAGTCCGAGTCAAGTCGAGCGAGTAGCATTTTTCACATATTAATTCAAAATCAATGTATCTACCAAAAAAAAATATACGTATATATTTTTTTGTAACAGTAAAACCCTATTAAAAAAATTCCTACTTAAGAATATTTTCTGCATAACGGTAAAAAAAATTAGAACTGGCACTGTAAACAAATACAATTTTAGAATTTTACACTTAAAAATTTCCTGTTAATGAGTCTAACTCTAAATTTCTTGGTAACCTTGAGAATTCTATTAACAGGGATTTACAGTAAGTTATAGAAATTTACCTAGTGAATTTGTGAAACTACATTTAATTATAAATAACGTACAAACAAACTGTGGTTACAATAGAGTTTTTACACAAGAAAAAATTTTCAATTAGTTTATTACAATTTAAAACGAGGGAAGATTTTTACAAAATTATGTTAACAACTTTGGTTAGGTAAAAGTCTCTCATGCAAAAAAATTAGTTGTTCCACATGTTGTGGCAAGAGATTCTCTCTCTTTGAAGTAACTGTATTTCCTGCAGAAGAAAACAGTCTCTCGCTTGCTACTTGTGTAGCAGGAATCCCCAAGTACTTTTTTGCCACTGGTGCAAGTAAATGGAATTTTGATTCATTTTCACCACCATGCCAATGGATTTTCTGAGCGGGGAATAGTGCCCTCCCTGAAAAAAGTCCTGATCTGAAGATCTCTCTCAACGCTCTGCACTTCTACAAAAAAAAAAAATCACAATAATTAGTTCAGTATAGGAAAAAATAAAACTGAAAAAAAAAAAAATTATAGAAATAACTCACTAGGTGTTCTAAATTGCTGTCCTTTCATTTCTTCAAAAACAGACCAGATATTGCTACTATCACTGCTGCTTGTAGGTACACATGATTTACTTTCATTAGTACGTAACACTTTGTGAGGGCTGCATATTATAACTTTTCATTTCTAGGGCTTCTTTACTTATTTCATGCATTCCTAAGTCTTTTTCATACTTATCAAGAAGAACGGCCTTAGGATCAAGCATCGTGGCGGTCCTATACACTTTATTCTTTTTGTATTCCAGGAATCTCGACCAAACACACTGGCTTCAGTTGTTTTGCAAACAACACAGCTGAACCAGCTCCACTTGCATCAATTTGTTTCTTTAAAACACTATCGATTCCAATCAAAACTGGAATCACCATGGGTAATGTTGGAAGTCTGTCTACACACATTTCTTTAGTGGCTTCATAGATTGGCTGAAGCACTTGCACCATACCTTCTGCCATCTTCCAATCCTTGGCCGACAGTCCATCCCTACCATTTTCTACCAAATCAGCCATGACAGGTTGCTTCTGTTATAGCAACCTTGAAAGCATCAGATATTCACTGTTCCATCTGGTGTCGACCATCTGAATGATTTCATGAACTGGAAAACCTCCTTGTTTTTGTTTGGAGTGCAGTCTTTCCCTAGCCACATTGCTATGACTGTAATACGTCACTATATTTCTGGCAGAAGCAAGCAAATCAATTATACCGAGACCTTTCTTTGCATCACTGATGGCAAGTTGAAGCGAATGAGCAAAACACTGTATGTGTTCATACCCAGAAAGTGAAACAGCATTCACTATGTTTCTTGCATTATCAGAGACAACATATATAGGGGCAGTCACCTCAGCAAGGCCCCACGTGTGAAGAAGTTCTGTCAGTTTTGAACTAATGATTGCCCGGAAAATGTGAAATGCTTAACACATGTTTTTTGAGCTGAAAGTTGTTTGTTATGTAGTGAGAAGTCAGAGATATATATCCTTCTCCACTCCGAGAGGTCCACATATCAGTTGTGAAGGTCAACGAAAATATGCTCCCTTCAATATCAGTCACCAATTCATCTTTAAGGATCTTTGACTGCTCATCAAACAATGCTGGGATTACAGACCTTGAAAATGTAGTTGCTGATGGCCGGTTGTACCGCGGCTTCATGGTTTCACAGAGTTGTTTGAAACCGTAATCTTCAACTATTGTGTAGGGCTGGAAATCTGTTGCCATCATTTTTCCTATACACATTGTGATTTCTTTTGCTCGGGCATGATCCCGAGGGAACTTTGCTGGCTTCTGGAATGCTTCACCAAGGGTCGTTTGCTTGAAATTGTTATTTATTTTTCATTTCTGTGAAGTTGTTCTTGTTGAATGTTCTTCCTTTAGTTTCTTGTAGAGGTTAAGTTCATTAGAATGCTTCTCTAAATGACGAATCAAACTTGTAGTGGAACCAGTTGGAGTCTTCAGAGATTTGAAACATGTTTTGCACACTGCATCACAACTGCCATGCTTGTTGTAAAAGTTCCAAATTACTGACTTTCCTGGAAACTGCGAAGAATGAGATGATGTAGCATCCATCTCAACACTCAAAACGCATTACTTTCACAACATAAAACCTAATTTTTGAAAACTTCTTTACTATTCTGCTCACAAAAATATCCACGCTTAATTGCATTTAATTATATACAAATCCCAGTAGTAATCAGTTTTCAACTGCTATGCGTTAAATTACAGAAGTAAAAAAAAAAATTAATCACGGAAATTCGTAAATCCCGGGTACGTAAAAATGATGTGTTAATGTATACGGTAGATCATGATACATTATAAAGTAAAGGATAATAGTGTTGTTAAGACTTTTATTCCAATATGAGTCTTTTTTTTCTAAAGGTACAGTGCAAGAAAAGCATGCTCGAATTTAGAGTTGTTGAAAAGCCACGAGCTCGAGTTCGAGTATTACTAAAAAACTCGACTCGAAACTCGAATTTCGAGTACTCACAGGTGACTATCTCTTAGAAAACAACTCATGCACAGTAATCTACGGAAATTTTAGGGTTGAAATAATTAAATATGAGAAACAACATACTTTACGCTATTATCAAAATGCATTTACATCTAATGAGTTTTCCAGAATCAAATGGGAATAAAATAATCAATTTAAAAAATAATAATAAATAGGAATGAATGATAATTATATTTTACTGACCTACTAAACAAAAATGCCTCATTGGAAGGCAAGTAACATTAAAAGTAGAAACATAATTATTTTTTTTTAAATTTCTGCAGTTACTCTAGCTCGGTTCGATTTTTAAGAACTCGACTTGACTAAAAATTATCAAGTGTGGACTTGACTCAACTTAAAGATATTATTACGGAACTCGGCTTGGCTACTCAACCCAAATATTTGCAGACTTGTCCACCTCTTGTTTATAGCCAAAACAACCATTCCAGAGCTCGAAACAGAAAAAGAGCTTCACTCATTTCATATTTATGGAGAAAAAAAAACTGAAAGTTCAGTTTCGTTTAACATAATTTTTTTTTATCGGATTTATTGTTTACTAAGGTAGTAATTCATTATTCTTTTTAAAGAGTTTAACAACTCATCGACACTGAGCTCATTCGAGACAAGCTCGCACAACGGAACAATTCAGAAATTTCAGGGAAGAAATCAGGAAATGGAAATGTGCCCTACCAAAGTGATGCCCAGGAATCCAGAAAACTAAATCATTATGTACGGACAGAGATCCTCCCAAATGCAAGTAAAGTGCCTTATTACCATGCACCACCTAGTTGGAAGACTGCTAAAATACAGTTGCTGCAGATGCAAGACCATTCCCATGGTTGAAAAACTTAATTTTTTTGAGAGAATATCTTTTTTTTTATTCAGTTGGCAGTCTTACAACAATAAGTTATTATTAGGGATGGGCCGGTCGAATCCTCGAATCCTCGAATCCCACCGAATCTCTAGTATTCGAAGGATTCGAAATTCGAGGGAAAAGATTCGGGATTCGAGGAAAAATATTGATGTAAATGTAGTACTTTAAAAACTTAAATGCTTACAATTTACTTGGCCTGTTTACGTTTTCCTTGGAAAACATCATATTGAGGTACAGTAGAACCTCGTTAATACGTGATGGTCAGGACAGAGATAATCACAGACTAGCGATTAAAAGCCCGGAAGGTCTTGTCAAGCTTCTCAGACACCGGCGAGCAGCTGGGTTTATAGCCCAGGAAACAAAGGTTTCAACCTGTGAAAAATTTGTCCAAAGCTGAATTTTTGCACAGTGGTAGAGCCGACTATGCTTAATAACATACCGAAAGTTTACCGCTGTAGACCTTGTGCGTATCACTGAAAATTTGCAGTTAAGTCCTAGATGACAGCGACTTGCAGCAGTTCATTAAAATGCTTCCCATTTTCGCACTTTTTACCGTAGACTCTCGATAGCTATATGAAAATAATCTTAAAGCACTACTACTCACATTTATAATGAATAAAGTTCTAGAAGTTAATATTAAAGGTAAGAAAAAAAATGTTAAATTAATGCAATAAGTTTTTTTACATCAGTCAAGGCAATAAAAACAATTCACTTAAAAATAAAGGGTCTTACGCAAATATTTCTTAAACAAAAGTTGTTGTATAGTTCTTAAGCTTTACAGGGACATATCTATCAAAAGTCTAGCTTAATTTATAGGATCACTAGAGACTCCCGAGCTTATCAATGTCGTCTACGCACTGCGACAGAGTCACAGCCGCAAGCGCTGTGGCCACTCTCACTCCCACGAAATCGAAGATTTTTAATCTTTGTAAAATTTGATCCTAACTGAAATTTAAAACAGTGGTAACATTCAAGTTTTCTAGCAACATTTGAAATGTTTACCTCCGCAAACCTTGCGCGGAACACCGAAAACTAAAAGTTAAGTCCTAAATAATACTTTATTGACCACTTAACAATATGGCACTATAACGTAATTTCTATAGTATACTTTCAGAATAGCAAACCAAAACTTACTCAAAACATTATTCTTAATGATTAAATTTAAAAATCTTTCACTACGTTTGACTAAATATGATATTTATTCAATAATATTAGAAGAGAGGTGTTCTGAAAAAAAGGGCACAAATGAAAATACGTATAACAAAAACACGTAGAGCCCGATGTGAAATCATTAAATAAAAGTAGATGCAAAGTTCTTAAACTATAAATTAGTTTATTTGTTGAGAGCTTGGTACAATGTGTCTGACCGCTAAAGCGATCCGAGCCACGCAGTGTATACTACTGCGAGGTTGTCGAAGTAGGCTCGGGTCGGGACGAATTTCGCTGTAAAGAAACAATGGTTTTTAATACATGGAAAATTATCCCAAAGAAGAAACTTTGTACAGTTGTAGAATGAACGTTTCTTAGTAACATATCAAAAGTTTACCGATGCAAACCTTGTGCATCACGCCAAAAACGAGCAGTTAAGCCCAAAATGTCAATTTTTTGCAATGATCCACAATAATGGATATTGCAAATGCAGTTTATGGAGTAGACTGACAGTATGGAACCCAAAATAATCTAGAAACATTGCCCTATCTGAGGATAGTGATAAAAAATTACAATGTTTAAACACCTTTCTATAAAATAGACAATTTAAATCATTAAAGTTAACGAATTCACTTTCATTCAATTTTTAGGAAATATAAATACATTTTACATAAACTTAAAGAGCCCAAAATGGAAATCGCTTAAAGTAAACGTTGTTGCATATTTATTCATCTTTAAATTGGTATATTTTTTAAGTGTCTCATACAATTAGTCTGACCGCTAAAGCGATCCGAGCCACGCAGTGTATACTACTGCGATGTTGTCGAAGTAGGCTCGGGTCGGGACGAATTTCGCTGTATAGTAACAAAGGTTTTTAATACATGGAAAATTATCCCAAAGAAGAAACTTTGTACAGTTGTAGAATGAACGTTTCTTAGTAACATATCAAAAGTTTACCGTTGCAAACCTTGTGCGTCACGCCAAAAACGAGCAGTTAAGCCCAAAATGTCAATTTTTTGCAATGATCCACAATAATTGATATTGCAAAAGCAGTTTATGGAGTAGACTGACAGTATGGAACCCAAAATAATCTAGAAACATTGCCCTATCTGAGAATAGTGATAAAAAGTACAATGTTTAAACACCTTTCTATAAAATAGACAATTTAAATCTTTAAAGTTAACGAATTCACTTTCATTCAATTTTTAGGAAATATAAATACATTTTACATAAACTTAAAAAGCCCAAAATGGAAATCGCTTAAAGTAAACGTTGTTGCATATTTATTCATCTTTAAATGGGTGTATTTGTTAAGGGATTCATACAATTAGTTTGACCCCTGAAGCTATCCGAGCCGTGTAGTGTGTACTATTGCGATGTTGTCGAAGTAGGCTCGGGTCGGGACGAATTTCGCTGTAAAGAAACAAAGGTTTTTAATACATGGAAAATTATCCCAAAGACGAAACTTTGTACAGTTGTAGAATGAACGTTTCTCAGTAACATATCAAAAGTTTACCGTTGCAAACCTTGTGCGTCACGCCAAAAACGAGCAGTTAAGCCCAAAATGACAATTTTTTGCAACGATCCACAATAATGGACATTGCAAATGCAGTTTATGGAGTAGACTGACAGTATGGAACCCAAAATAATCTAGAAACATTGCCCTATCTGAGGATAGTGATAAAAAGTACAAAGTTTAAACATCTTTCTATAAAATAGACGATTTAAATCATTAAAGTTGATAAATTCATTTTCATTCAATTTTACGGAAAAGTTAATACATCTTGCATAAATATAAAGAGCCCTACGTGAAAATCGCTTTCAATAAACGTTGTTGTCTATTTATTCTTCTTTAAATGGGTATATTTGTTAAGGGATTCATACAATTAGTTTGACCCCTGAAGCTATCCGAGCCGTGTAGTGTGTACTACTGTGAGGTTGCCGAAGTCGGCTTGGGGTCGGGACGAATTTCGCTGTTAAGAAACATGGAAAATTATCCCAAAGCAGAAACTTTGTACAGTTGTAGAATAAACGTTTCTTAGTAACATGTCAAAAGTTTACCGATGATCCCTTGTGATCACACCAATAACGAGCAGTTAAGTCCTAAATGATAATTTCCCAAACGATCCACAAAATTGTGTTTCGTAAATAATTTAATAACTCTATAAATACTTTTTTTAGGTAGGCTCCCAGTATACAGCAAACTTGGTTTGTCCTCAAACGCCATACTACTACGGTAATAGGAATATGAAATCACTACAGACAAGATTTTGTTCCGTTTACTATGGTTAAACCAGAGCTAACCGAGAAATGACCGAACGTCCCGGAAAGTTGTGATATTTGACGATATTGCGCGATTAGCACACCCGTACGTGACTATAGAGAATGGATAGTTTCCTTAACCGTTAGGATTTCTGGTACGAACACAGGTAGGGTCATAAAATATGGTCAAACTCTTGCAAAAACATCCACCACCGCTCTTTGCCACTAGCAATCCAACGACGTCAGCTAGGCGCAGCACTCAAATACATTAACTTATTTAAAAAAAAAACTGAATATGTAATGCTACCTATACGTTTTACAACACAACTCGTGTTTTATATATTTTCTGAAAAAAAAAACCCTATTATTATAGGAATTATGTTGTAAAAGTGAAAAAAAAAACATAGAGTACATTTACGATGTATCGTTTTATTCAATTTTTATGTAGTAAACAGATTTTAAAGAAGTAAATATATAATTTTTCCTTTTTTCGAATACAGGCTACATTAAAATTTTGCGTTGTTCTGATCGAAAATAAAACGATGTATCAGAAATAAAAAAAATTGTTGCTAAAAAAATAATTTTTAATAATAACATTTTTGAAACAGAATAAATCCATGCAGATATAAAACCAGAGGTCCTCTAGAGTTTTTCATTTACAAGTTCCAAGCAGAAATCGTTTATTGTTAATTTTATTGTATCTAAAAACATTCATATAAGAAAAAAAATGCATATCTCATTACATGTAACATACACCCTCTCATATGAATTAGCTATGTTTTAAGTAATCCATAATAAGACCCAGTTGAATGAGTGTCGCAGTACGCAGTGTGTCGCAATGCCGCGCTGGAACGGCGGTGGCCGTGAGAGATCAGTACGGCCGCAGTACACTGCAACGCTCGGGCCGCTTTAATGAGCCAACTAATTACGTTAGACTCTTTATAAATATACTGTCTTAAAGCTAAAGGTATAACCAATAACATTTATTTAGACATTTTTCGCATTGGACTCTTCAAATTGGTGTAAATAGTATTTTTATCTGAGTGGCAAAGATAAAAAATAATATGTCATGAATTAATCGCTTAATATCACATCTTTAATATTAACAAATTATGCTTTTTACAACATTAATAGCTGTATTAGAGTCTCAAGATTATTTTGGTAGTTTTATGGACAGTCTAAATTAAAAACTGTACAAATGGGTATCATTTTAATGGACTGATGTAAGTCGCTGTCATCTAGGACTTAAATGCAAATTTTCGGTGATACGCACAAGGTCTACAGCGGTAAACTTTCGGTATGTTATTAAGCATAGTCAAATCTACAACTGTGCAAAAATTCAGCTTTGGACAAATTTTTCACAGGTTTGTGCCTTTTTAAGTCTTGGTTTCCTGGACTATTAGGCCGTTCACGGTAAGGGCCGGCTGTCTTCGAATTAGTGTCTCGGCTTAAAAAAATACAGCACTGCCTAGCCATTAGTTCACCGCCATTTACAACAGCCAAAGAGAGAAAGAAAAGATGGTGCTGACCTTACACCCTGCCCCCCCCCCCCCCCCCCCCCCCCCCTCTACCTGTACAGCCGAATGCCAGCCAGACACGTCACTCGCCAGGCGCCTGCCTTGCGTTGGCAGGTGGAAACAAACAAAGGGAGACGGGAAGCAGAAGTCCAGGACATCCCCCTCAAGTTTAAAGAGTGACAAATGTGACAGCTGAAAGGGGGGCGACACAAAGGGTCGGTACAAACAGCTTTGCAGAGTTTGGCCGCCCACGCGATGGCTTGTAGTGTTTGCCGGCCACTGGCCCGCGTGACGTTAATTTTAAGCGCTGACAATTTTTACTTATTTTTTTTCTTCTCTTTTAAATCGTCCCGGATTATCCGATTCCCGAATTAGCGCATCACGGATTAACGAGGTTCTACTGTATTGTACTTTTAATTCGTTATTATATAAAAGAAATTATGAAGCATGTACTGATTTGGGATACTTACTTCATATTCATGAACCTGGATGCATTGCCGAAACATTGGCATTAAATAAGGCATAAATCACATATTTATTCTCAGAATATGCTAACAAATAAAATAAAGCACATTTAGGATCTAGACTAAATATGAATCTGTTTTTTTTTTTTTTTTTTTTTTAAATAACTTTACCGAGAAATCTGTTACTTAGTAATACAACAATAATGCCGACTTTCATCACAAGTTACAGTCGCACATGTAGTAATAACAATCAAATAATGAATGACAAAAATTAATACATTATACAATTATTATTTTAATCGCAATTCAATTTTAAATATTCTGATACACGTTCTATTTATGAATTTTTTTAGGACCAAGTTTGGTTTGTGTAGACTACCAATGTTAAAATATGTATTATTTGATAATTCCATGATGGCCAACCAATGAATTTGTTAGCCAATCAGTTTGAGCAACATAAAAAATAACTAATATTAATATAAAATTTTAACTTCGGGCATATTAATCACTATGCTTTAGTGAGGCTTAATTTTAAAATACGCACGACAATATTTCTTATGGCCTAAAACCATTGAAGCCAAGATGGCGCCTTTCAGTTTCCATTAAATATTTCAGGAAAGCGTTTACCTTCATTTGGGACTTTAAACAAATGTCAAGTTGGTAACTACAAAATATTGTTCCGTCGGATGTTGAATTTCGTTTTCCGATTTCCGTGGATACATGAATCACTGTACTCGTAGATAATGCCTGAATGCCTTAAATCCACCAAGTCGGATTCTACAGCAATTGATGAAGTGACCAGATTCTTACGTGATCCTACAGTTAATCCAGAAATAAACATTCTCGAATACTGGAAAACTCAGTCTGCGTGTTCACCCAGGCTACATAAACTGTCTAAAAAATAATTGTGTTCACCACCTGCGACAGTGTTCTCTGAACGTTTATTCAGCACTGCAGGAAACACATGCGACAAAAAACGGAATTATATTGATCCAGACCGTGTCAAAATCCTTGATTTAAAATAAAAATTTAAAGGGTTAAATAATACTGCATAATGTTTAATTTTTTCTCTTAACTTATAAATTATTTTATAATTAACCCTTGAGAACTGGATTCGGATTCGAGGGGTGGATTCGAGGTACTGTTTGGGATTCGGATTCGAGATTCGGATTCGGATTCGAGATTCGGATTCGAGAAAAATGGGATTCGAACCATCACTAGTTATTATTATACTACTTGTATGCTGCTTCTGGTGCGAGAAATGTTTTGTAGAATTTTCCTGTGCTGAGATTGTAAAATCATGAAAAAAAAAAAAAAAACAGACATAAAAGGTTAGAGAAATAAAACCAGGAAACAACATTTACTGCAGAACTTGCAACTGACACCGTAGACGAGAGCTGTGACGGTTACTGCGGGGCGGACTCACGTGATGGTGGAGGTCCTGTTGCCCGCCTCGGACTTCTCCTTGCCCTTGCCGGAGTGGGCCTGGTCCGGCCTGCCCTCCGTCACGTCCGTGGGGATGACCCGGGAGGCGGCCTGCTTGCCCCGCGGCACCTTGCTGTTCACCGGCGGGAACTCCTGCAACACGGGCGCGCCCCGGTGCCGTCAGCCCGCCCGCTGCCCGCTGCCCGCTGCGAGCCCCGCTTCCAACTACACTCAGCAGGACTCACACACACAAACTTCATATACACTAGTGCGTGATTCATTGAGAAATTTGATTTTTTTTTTGCAAAATTATACATATGTATCAAAACCCATGAAATTATGATTTTAAATGATTAATAATAATAATAGTGTATTTTTATGTACATGTTCGGTTAGATCGACAAAATAATTTCCGAACTTAAAATTTTACTGGTTTAAGAAAATGCATGTCAGGTTTTCTTTCTTTTCTTTTACATCTATTATGGTTCCATATAAATTTCTCATTCTTTAAAATTTGTCTGTATTTTGAATGAATTTTTTGTGGGCTTCTGTTAAGTGTGGAAAAAAGATTCACAGCATATTAAAATTTTATTCAAAAAATAGTATATATTTGAGAAAGTTTGATATTTGATTGGAATAAAAGAAACAGGATTCACAGAAGCCTACTACATGTTACCACAAGTAAAAAACACTCAATTCATTCCCGATGGTTTTCCCACCGAGATACCGAACTCGGGCAGTGGAGATAGAGACAGGAGTCTCACGAGATTAGTCGTTTGGAGATTACAATTATCAGACAAGCGTACAACAGAAATGTAGTTCCAACTGAAGATGACAAAGTTAACTGGCTGCAAGTACAGGACACACTGTCTTTAAAAATAAGGCATCTTGATAATTTGGTGAGAAAGACCAAATTAATGCTGATATTCCCTGATCCAAGCATAGAATGGCTCAGGATTTCAGCTATAAGATGGTGCTCACACACACATCCACTTTTCAAGGGTATCAGTATCACACAGAGAAAAATTTCCGATAAACCATTAAAAGATCTTATTTATTTATTTATTTATTACAGTTGTGACATGCACACCAACACCTCATAAAGAGGGTTCTAGGGTGTGCACGGTTATCTCTGTAAGAATGTTTATAAATACCCAATTTCTAAACAGAGTGCCAGTCACATTCCACTCACGAGGGCTTGCTGAAGGCAGGAAACAACACAGGTCCTCCGATGGTTACAACACCACAAGTTTAAAGGGATTGGCAGTAGGGGTCAGCGAGTATTCAAAAAACACTCACTGTTCGTGAGTAATTAGATATTGGCGAATAATATTATACTTGATTCAACATTCAGAAGAAATTTTTTTAGTTATTTTTATTATTTTTTTAGTTATTATTATTATTCATTACCAACAAAACAACAAGTGTAATTCATTCAAAAAAATTTCATTGAAAAATTTACATTGGTTTCCTGCAACATTATACATACATTGTCTTTATATTTAACAAATAAACTGTGGTTATGATTTGAAATTTCTGATAAACCTCTGTTTTTACATATATAATCAGTAGTACAAAAAAAAAACGTTTTCAAAATTCAAATTTTAGTGATTTAAAGAAAATGCATTACTAGGTCCCCACCTGCTCCATTTTATCTATCAAGGTTCCATTTATTATGTCTATCTTTTTTACATAAAAGTGTGTAGAACCAATTTTTTCTCGGACAACTGTGAAGTGGTGAAGTGTGAAAAATAAAAGGTTTACTGTAAATTAAAATTTGATTAGAAAACTATCAATAATCCAGAATAATTTTTTATTTCACTGGAATATTATATGAATAAAAAAGATCAGTATTCACAAAAGCCTAATTGGCATGCTTCTAACATGATTTACTACTAATAGTAAAATTACAATTATTAAATTTCACATTCCACTATGCATGTGTGAATATCAGCTTTTTATTTTTAATCTTTTTGAATACATATAACCAAATATTCTCAAATATGAATATCAAAACTTAATAAGCAAAAAGGGATTCACCCCCCCCCCCCCTTCCCCATAACAAATATGTATGTGATATTGACGTCGACCAGGGCTACGCCTTCCCTAAGCCCGATGTGGCTCACGCCACTTCCGAATCCCTCTCCTCCCACCAACACCCAGTGTTTCAAACCTCCCACCAACATGTGCGTGTGTGTGCGTGTGTGTTCCGCCGCCCGGCAACAGATGCTGTGTTAGAGCCTGTGTTACGGCCTCATGCCATTTATAATTTAATCAAATTAATAAGTATGGTTTTTCTTTTACCATTTCTAAATATTTTTCCTGGGTAATTGTTTTCAGTTAATTATGAGGATGGAGCAGCGTCATGTGTAACCCCTTTCAGCGCACACCCTCAGTTGAGCGGTGAAGACTACCCTTTGAAAAAAAAATGAACATAATATTTAATTGTAATGCGTATTAATTAATCCTAAATTAATGTGACATTTTTGAAGGGTTTAAACATGTTTTATATATATATATATATATATATATATATATTTGCTTTGCTATATGAATCGACTAACAGTAAATCCTGCGGCCATGACACCCTGGCCAATGCCCAGTCTACTCCGTTCACCGTCCGGGGTAGGAAGCATCTCCACACCTCGTCGACTTCAACCTGTTGCTCGTTACTGATCTGTTATCAACCACCATCGTTAAGTATCTTTAAACCTTTTCTATTCATCTTCGAGACCTTCCCCGGTGGTTCTACCTAATTGTTTAAAGCTCCCCAGAGTGTTTTAAATAGCACGACAATCATGGAAATTTCACACATGGATGAACTCGTGAATATTTTTAAATCTCTTTGTGAAATTCTGTAACTAAAAAATGTTATACCGTTATACCATGAGACAAGGTTACTATCCCGGCGATCAAGGCCTCATCCAAGGGTTTGGGACAATGGTAAGTTTTATACCCAGAGACAAAGTATTATCCTGCTTGTGGATTCACGCTTAAAAATGGCCGAAATTAAACAAGAACTCATTCAGATCAATTCAAGTTTATTTCTTGAAAATTAAAATGATAAATCACATAGTAAATATCTTACAAAATAAACGAGTGGCAAGAAGAGCGAATGTGTTGCAGCTCCAGGATTGTCGAGTGACGATAATCCATCTAGTGACCTGCATACGACGCAGCGGGAAAAGTGCAGCATTAAAGTGTCAACAACACCGCCCATCTTGTTGATGAAGACGGATTTACAGTGGTGCAACATGCATATAAAACTAAAAACTATTTGAACTCTAAGGCTAAGCGGGAACAGGATCGTATAAAAACGCAGATGCAAGTGGGTATAAAGAACGTTAGTACTCTCAAAACAGTTAATAAACCAGTTAAAAAAAAAAAAACACTGTTTGTTACACATTTTGACCCAACTGTCCAGGAACATGAGAGAGTCAATTACATTTCAATGAATTCAACCTATTCCATGTGAAAGTAGCCAAATTTAGAACCAAATTTAATACATGTGCTTCTATGTATCGGTTCTTGAAGAGGATTTTAATGGGATTAACAACACAGCCTAGCAGGTGTTTAATAAGCCCCTTTAACGGGAAATTACATCCTGATTAAACTGTGGGTAATGAATCTACGTCTGAAAATCCCGGTGATACAGGTAGGGCTAGTCCCAAACCTATCCCAGCAAGTGGGACTGCTTCGACCTCATCTCAGGTGCTTGGAGGAGCATCACAAATTTCTCCAGTGCCTTCCAATCTTAAAAAGTGTGAAGTATTATATCAGAACGTCAGAGGCTTAAGAACAAAAATCTATTGAATTCTTTGAAAATCTTATTAATTCTCATCAAGATATTATTTGGCTTACAGAAACCTGGTTTAATGAATTTAGTATTATTTCGCACTACTTCGATGAAAATAGCATATATAGAAATGATAGAAGAATCATCACTAACATCTAAAGAACGTGGTGGTGGTGTCTTAATAACAGTTGACAAACTCACGTTTATATTAGGGATGTGCGAAAGTGACTTCATCCACACGAAATGAGAGTGAAAGAAAATTTATCAAGTTTCGCAAAAGTGAAACGAAAATGAATTTTTCTATGACATAAATCTATTCTTAACGAAAGTTAAGCAAAATTTTTTAATTAACAAAGAAAAAAAGTGCCCCAAAATTTGCTCTTCAGTAATAAATTCTATTACATAAATCATTTTGGTGCCTTTTGATGTATCTAAAAATGACAAGTTCAAAAACTCATGTTTGATGACATGCTAGCAGGATACAATATAACCTCAAATGTCATTTGAAATTTTCTACAGATGACGAACCAATAAAATGCTTGTGTTACTCCAGTTTAAGGTTGAGATGCACTAAAGCTACATGAATTTGTTTCAGATTTAAAATTAGGCTTTTCTAATCACAAGCATGGTATTGACGAAAAAACACGTGACTACTGCGGAACGGCCGCCATCTTGCAAAACTGCCATAAATGGCTAGCTCAGGAAGCTGTAGACCAGGCAAAGGGACATCGTCAAAACAAAACATGACATGACAAATGGTTGCTGCCGAGTGGTCATTAAATACAGTGAGTTGTTGACCTTTTTGTCTAATTGACTGTATATTATGATTTTATGAGAGTATGTAAAATTTAAATAAAGCCGACGACAATGTTTTTGTTTGGCCGTGCGCGAATAAAAGTAGGTTCGTTCTTTGTTAATGTGTATACGGTAAATACTAAATAGTGTACTAACAGTTCTGGAATGTATGTTTTACGAATATAGTACCTTCTAGTTTCAAAAGAACACTTGCCCATATCAAATACATTTTTATCTCTCTTCTTATTAGGTAAAACTGGAATATTGTTCAGTAGGTAATAAGGAACAATATTATTTCTTTTGACAATGATAACATTGAACAATTCAAAATAAATATATCAATATCACTCATCAAAAAACTTTCCTTCCTCTTAAATTAACTTCTCTCTTCAACCAACGGGCCTACCTTGATGTTCTCTTTATCACAAACTGTTATAGTTCCGAAACTCATTTTAAATATGTCTTGGATAACACTGGTACTAACAGTTCCTCAATTTTTGAGTCGTCAAACATCTACTTTATGTACAATTTACCAGAAAATTATTAATTTTAGACCAACCAATAACTACAAGAGATTAGATAAACTTGGAAATAGTAAAACTAATTAGCTAGTATATGCAGATATTCCCATAATAATTGTATCCTCAGTTGATATCATTTACTCTCCATGTATTATAAAATACATACAGTCAAACCTCTCTGAAACGACCCCTCACGGTTCCCAGGAATAGGGTCGTAATAGAGGGGGGGGGGGGGGGGGGTGTCGTAATAGATGTTTTCCGAAATTTTCAGTTGATTTCAACCCCCCTCCCTCCCAAACCGCTACTCCCTAAGACCCCAGCCGTACAATGGCAGGATGCTGTCACTCACAATGCTAGACGGATTTGCTTTAAACCCACTTCAACCTTCATGACAAGTCCGTCGCCGTACAGGCCACCTTTAAAGAAAATATGTCAAAAGATAGTTTATTTTTACTGGTTAGTTTACATCATGTACGTTTTCTTGCTTGCCGTAGTTAAATACACTAGAACCCCGATGTCACGAACCCCGGATTTAACGAAGCAGTGATTTTACGAATACATTCTCGGGAACCGTCAAAAAATTGGACATTTTGACCAAAATGTGAAAATCAGAAAAAAATTAAAAAAAAAAAAAAAACGAAATGAAAGAAAAATTAAAATCTGTTAATTTCAACACACAGCGTATTTTTGTGTCTGCTTTAATACTTCTAATAATGTTCATGTAAAAATAATAAAAAAATAATGGGACATTTCCTTTGAAAATATGGCAGCAGTAGGTTCTGCAACGCGAGTGGGCGCACACTAAGCTCGCCCAGCTGGCTGGCGGCAGACAAGAGTCTAGCGGCAGCAACGCTACTTCCTGCTACTGGCTGCAAATGCCGCACCGCTCACGCTCGTTCCGGGGCCGGCGCACACTGGTCCCAAATCCCGAAAAGCTGGCCAAAAGTCGAAAAAAAAATGTTCTTTCTAGGAACTTTTGACTGTTGGAATAGTAGTAGTGGTACCTCTAGCACGTATTAACACCGTTATGGATGGTTAAGGGTCTCTACCTGGCTCAGGAATTCAGTTTGTTTTGAACCGTCGAGCGTGTCGCTTTGTTAGCGTGTGACGCACCCAAAAATTCCTCAAGTTCAAATACGTATAGAAAAGTGAAAAGTGAACCGATTAGGATTCTGCAAAATGGATTATTCTCTAGAACGTATGTAAATTTCAGATGTGTTTCCCTTAATTAATATTATTAATTATTTTAATAAATAATTAATAATATATGATGACGTGATTTCTATATCACTTTTGAAGAAAACATTTGTAATAAAAGCCATAAGTTAAAAGTCCCACAAGATCCCACTCTGAAACCAAATGGCATTTGTAGATCATTAATATTTTTAAAACATGTCAAAAAATTAGCTGCAGCTAGCTGCAGCTTTGGCTTCTGTTATGATTTTTATTCGATGATATGGATGCGCTTTTAAACCTGCATTTTTCACATTCAGTTTTGCATTTTTTTAAATAAAATATTATTCACAATAAATTGGTAAAAACATTTTTTTAATAACCTTTAGTTCTTAATTTTCATAATCTGCAAACGATACCAAAAAGAAATTTCTTGCACGAGAAAGAAAATTTTTCTATTTGTGATAACTGTATTAAATTAAAATATTAACATGGTGAATGAAATTGTTGAAACAGAGGTATCGAGAAAGTTTAGACATCAATACATTTTTCCACAAAATTTAAAAGATGTCATTGCGAAATTAGTATCGAAGTTTAGAAAAAAGTGGAAAAAGGTTAATAGAATTGAAAGAAAATTCTTCGAAAAATTCGATATTTGGCTCAACGTTCCTGTATATTTCACAGTTGAAAATAAAGGTTCGGAGGCTTCCACGAACAAAACAATAGGGCGTCCTTCGTCAAGTTGAGACGATTTGAGTGAAAGGTCATAACGGAGGAAGACAGAAATTGTTCGAGAAGAGCATAGCGTCATAGCACTGGCCTGCGCCACACAAATGGGTCTCCGGGCTTCAGGAAATATATATGCTTCGAAATTAATTAAGGATGTCACAGAAGGCAGTCCATCAAAAGCATCAAAGTACCAGAAAGCTATGCACGTCTTGCAGAGATTACACTGTCAGGCAACGAAGCATTATCATTTGTTATAGAAAATTAACTGTCCAAAAGTCTATATCAAGTAATACGTTATTTAAGCGTAAAAAGACATTGTTAATTGTACCCGCCTTATAAATATGTATTGGATTCTAAAAAGAAGTGTTGCCCTGAAAATTCAGAAATTTCTGTAACTGAAAGTGTAGCTACAGTTACACTTCAAGCATTGTTAAATCAAACAGTTGAAAGTATTTCAATGGTACAATCAGAGGTAGATAAAATTCTTCCTGAAAACTAAGTTGTTAATTTAGAATTAATATGCAAATAGGGATGTGATAGCACTTCTGGTCAAAGCACCTACAAACAAACATTTAGCGATGAAGATGGCCTTAAATCGTATGCCAAAATTTTCGTTAATTCGCTTGTTCCGTTGCAAATCTATGATTAAGTCAGTTCACATGTCATTCTTGGGAAAAATACTCGATCATCATCGCCAAGATTTTGTCGCCCAATTAAAATTCAATTTGTGCAAGAAACTGCCGAAGCTACCAGACACGAAGTTGATAGTATCAAAATGCAAGAAAGAAACCTTGCGCCCTTTCAAACTGTAATGGATGGAAAACAAATTAACATCAATTTCAAACGTGTGTTAACAATGGTAGAAAGTAAAGTTTGTAATGCTATAACGAATACATCGTCAAGTATGCGTTGCTACGTTTGTCAAGCTACATCCAAAGAATTTAATGATATTGACAGTATTTTACAAAAACCCATCAATGAGGATCACTTCGAATTCGAAATATCGCCACTGCATGCTTGGATACGGTTTTTTGAATGTTGTTTGCACGTGAGTTAAAAATTAGAAATAGAAAAGGGGCAAGGGCGCAAGGGCAATAAGGAAAGGTTGAGAGAAGAAAAAAATTCATACAAGGTTTTCGTGACAAATTAGGGCTTATTGTTGATCAACCAAAACAAGGATATGGAAATTTAAATGATGGAAATACAGCTCGGCGTTTTTTTCGAAAATTCTAATATTTCAGCTTCAATAACGGGAATTAATGAAGAATTGATAAAGCGATTTCATGTTATACTGCAAGCAATTTATTGTGGTTTTGAAATCAATGTACAAAAGTTTCAGAACTACACTGAAGATACTACACATAAATTTGTCGAACTCTATCCATGGTATTTTATGCCTACAATAGTCCATAAAATTCTTATTCACGGTCAAAAAATTATAGACTCTTTGATTATTCCTATCGGACAAATGTCTGAAGAAGTTCAAGAGTCGTGTAACAAGTACATTAAAAGATTCAGAGAAGATTTTGCGCGAAAATGTGACCGAATCAAAAACATGGAAGACGTTTTTGGCAGGCTTTTGGAATCGTCAGATCCACTGATCTCCAGTTTGCGGAAACTTCCTCCAAAAATACTTAAATCATTATCCCCACACGCAATTGAATTTTTGGATCCACCATCATTTGCAGAATCAAGTATTCATAGCTCTTCGATAGATGCAAGCGACGATGGTGGTGGTGATGACAATGAATTTTCAAAACTTTCGTCGGATAGCGACTGAGAAAAGGTAAAATTTTAATGTAATTGTAATAATTATTAGTTATTAATTAATTTATTCTAGTAATCTCTTTTCTCGACCTTAATATTTAAAGTATTACAATTTGCATTTAATTGATTATTTATCATAGTTATAAACACATTTTATTATTTTTAAATTCATTTTCATTATCAGAAACCTTTTAAACTCTTACACACTGAATTTCTTGTCCAGAGAGTAACGTTTTCCCGAATATTTTGTCTATATAACGTTCACTATTTTTATTTATATATATATGATTCGTGTCAGCGCTATGATATAGTCGCCATTTTGATTTTTTCTTAATTATACTTTGGATTTATAATCAGTGACCTTTAAAACCCCCAGATACGAATTTTCATCGAAATTGATAAAGGCATTGACTTTTGGCCAGCTTTTTAGGATTTGGGACCAGTGTGCGGCGGCGTGATCCTGCAACGGGAAAGCTTCTTTTCACTGACGAGAGAGCAAAACGTCCGATCGTGAATCTTTGGTTTTTTTTTTTTTGTTTATTGTAAATACAGTAGAACCTCGATGATACGTTCCCGTTTTATACGTTTTCCCGTGTCATACGCCGATTAATTTTGGTCCCGCTGAAAGTACTATATTTACAATGGTTTACTTTCCCGGATCATACACTTGTAAAATCATTAATTTCCCGTTTCATACGTTTTTACGAAGCGGAAAAGCCCTAAAACTCACAAATTTTTTTTTATATTCCGCCTTATAAACTCCGTTTTAATGCTTTCTTTTTAAAAAACGTTCATTGTTTACTTTTGCAAACGTAAGAAAATAACTCTATCGCGCCATAGATATGGATAGTATCAGGAAGACTGTGCACTTCGCTAGTAGCATCTATGGCCAGCATCAAGCGAGACTAGTGGCGCAAACTAGTAATGATGAAAAGTGTGCAAGCGCTTGACCAAGGAACGGATCTCATATTTTGTGCATTCATTAATCTTTGAACTGAATATACCCGTTTGTTATTGTTTTCTTACGATCGGATTGTATTGTATTTTACGTTTCTCAAGTTAAAATTTTATTGAAAATTGTTCTGTTGCATAAAGTTGTTTGTAAAATAAAACAAACAAGCAAAAATTTGTGATTTTTTTTTACAATAGCCTATTTTTTCTAATTTCTAATTTAGGCTTGGTGACTTTTCCCCCCTTCCAAGAAAGGACTTCATAACATTTTGTAAGGCCACTGTTTCTCATGTCAGCTTTACTTGATTATGGACTGTATTTTACATTTCTGGTGGTTTTATTATATGTATATATAATGATGAATTCATATCTTTCATTAATATAATGCAATTACTTACACATATGTATTAATGTTTAATCTGACATTGTGCTGGTATGCTAGATTGGAAAAAAAATTTATTATTGCCATTCCCTTTTCATACACTTTCCCGCATCATACACCATTTTTGTGCCCTCCGTTGAAAAGTGTATGACAGGGGTTCTACTGTAAATATGGAGGTGCTGTTAAAAGGAAAGACCATAAACAAGGCAAATGCATTTATTTGTAATCGTTTTTAGAGGAAAATACCTAATTGAAGAAACGTACTTCATGGATTTGTATATTTTTCATACCGTATAAAATCTAGGAAGTCTTTGTCTTCCACAAATATTCTCGGGACGCCCCATATTCCCTTGCAATTTTACGCAACTTGTAATTTTCAGGTAAGGACATCATAACTAATGGTCAATTAGGTTAGGTTAGCTACATTATAAATACTTTAAAACATTGTGGACGGTTGATTTGGTTAGGATAGCTACATTAAAGATACTGTGAAATCATGTAAACGGTTTCCTAGCGCTGGATAGCTACGGTACATATTAAAAAGTTATTTGCTAAGCAACCATACAATGATTTTACAGTATTTTTAATGTAGCTATACTAACCTAATATAACCAACCATCCACTGAACAGTCTGTGTGGCTTTTTTATACTGGAGAGAAAAAACGTGCGCGTAAAAATAAAAAAACATCCAGGGGGTAGGCGTTCCCGATCGGCCAACTTCGGAAAGCCAGTTGCAGGAAGTAGCGTTGCTGCCGCTAGACTCTTGTGGCGGCAGCGGCTTCATGACGCATAAGCTCACCCCTCCCTCCCCTCATTTACAGTCTTCAAGGCTAGCTCATCCCTCCCAGACACACAAACCACCTAGTGTCCTCCCTTATAACACCCCAACTTCGCTCTCCTTTGAAAAACCTTCAGTGAGAAAATGCTCTTTTCACCCTCCCTTATCCCGTAAAATTTGGCTATTATGAATGGGGTACTAAAGGGGCATAGGAGGGGTAAGATCGTTGTAAATATTTTCGGACCCCTCCCTCCCCCCCAAACACGCCCAAAAAAATGTATGTCAAAATATGTCACTTTTCACACCAAGTTCGAGTTCAGTCATCTCTGGCAAGGAATTTACAAGCTTTCAAACTTAAATATAAATGTATTTTAATAGCAAGGGTCCTATGAAAAGAAATATACCGAATAAAATCAAGTTGGATCCCCTGCTGTCACCAAACAAAGCATAAAACGGCCCAATGCGTGGTCGCTTCGTTATTGCTCACGCGAGAGGCGAGACGTGGAATGTTAGAAGAAAGATAAATGCGGGGGAAACAGACGGCAGCCAGTGTGTTTCCTACGTGGGGAATAAGTGGCGTAGCCTTTTTTTTTATGCTGGGTGAAGCGACCTTTTTCTGTCAACTCACGGGAAAAGAAAATTGCTTGAGCTGTCAAAATAAACATCGCTGCGGCAGTTTAAAACGAGTCGAGGCGGGCGTGCATCCAGTCGGTCGCTGTGTATATTCCACTCGAAAAACATAACATCTCAATTCATAACAAGATTCCTTATAACCTACACACGATGCCGAATGTTTTCAGCCTGATCCATGCAAGTTCTTTAGCCACGTTTTGAATGAAAACCACTGGCGGGCCAGTGTTGTGCCCTGTTTTGTGGACACACAAAGATTTTATCAATTTTCTGACAGTTTTAATATATTTTTACTCTCCTAGTTAAAATGAAGCAGATAACGTGATTGTTAACAAGTACAAGCAGCATCCAAGATCGGCCGCAGCGCACGGTAGGGGGAGAGGGTGAGCAAGGGCGAGCGAGCGGCCGGCTACCATGTTTACACGCTGCGGCTGGAGGGTTTTACCTTCATTGTATTAATAGTAATTAATATTTAATGGTATTTTATTTATTAAGTCATAATACACAAAATCGGGAGGGGAAAAAAACCTGCATAAGTCATCAACAATAGTTCACAAATTCAAGCCAGAATACATATATACATACCAAATCGCACTTCAAAAACTAAGCAAACATTGTCAACCAATAGTAATCAAAATCAAGAGAAATCCAGCAGGTAACTTTGCCTTAACTGCGTACCACACCAGACACTCGCAAAAAGCTAAACGTAAACATGTTGCCAAAAAAAACCTTTATCTGCACCCTGCCGGCAAAGGGACGTGGAATGGGGGTTGTTAAGCGCTGACAGCGGTCGACAGGAAGTGGTATCTATTTTTAGATATGCGCTGCCTACGGCAGTACAGCACTCGGCAAGAGAAACGCAGTAAAACGTTACTCACCACAAGAAACTTATTTTCTGTCAGATTTTCTTCGGATTTTCGGCAATTTTTTCACGGTTCCTCGAAATCAGGTGATAATAGAGAGGTGGTTGCAATAAATGGGGTCGCAACAAAAAGGTTTTACTGTAAATCTATTTTATTCTGCATCAATTTTTGTAGTTTTTGATTTTATGAAGCTTTGTAAGTTTTATTTAATGAATGTTTATTTGTAACTGTGTCCATTGTTTGTTGTGTCCTTTGTGTAATGTATTTATATTTAATGTTGTTTTGTTCCTTGTATGTTTCATGGACACTCTTGCAATATCTTCAAGGAATGTTCGTGTGCATGTGACAATTTTAAGTAAATATATCGAATATTTCTGGAAGGCACTGAAAGGTGTATACTATGCAGTATAAATGATAGAATGTTATATAATAATAAGAAAGGATAACATGCATGTGTTCACATGTACCAATGTGAATTTATTTTCGTAAACTAAAGAGCACAACAACTATAAAATAATGCAATATATCTCATGTGTATAAATAATGTGATATTTAGAACACACAAATGTCCAGCAATAGATAAGAAAAAAAGCTATTAAAAATGCATCCTCATTATTCACATCTAGATGTATGCAATAATGACAGCCAGTGTTAGCAACTCTACAGATCTTCAGACATCACAGTCGTTATCATGAACCACATAACATGTTCAGCAACATTTAATTGGCATCTGTCCTCTCGTTACGTTCTTTCTCTTTGTTTACGCAGACACACGTATATATGCACAGTAACATGTACACATGTTAAACACGTGTGTTATGTTTATGCCTCCTGTATTTACAAAACAAGCCATGTGATGTAAAATCTTGCGTGTGAATTTTAAGAGCTAAATCAGAATTCATTGATTTAAAATTTATATAAGGAAAATAGTTAATTTAATGTTTGCAACAGCATCCAATCTTTGTAACTAATTAAAATTAAAAAAAGTTATACTGAAAATTTTTTCTTTTCATCAATCAAAAAATGTGAGTAATCGTAAATTAGCTGTATAAGTAAGTTATCATGCTGCCAGCTTCTGTATCTGTCAATATCCTGCTCATTGAATTTCAACACAACACACACTATTAAGCACACCGCTCCTATTTTACTATTCCAATGCATGTACCACAGCCAGTAGTCTCAAGGATTGTCAGATTTTTCACCACTTCAAACGACACACTGAAAACTAAAAAAGATCATGCACGTTTGGGTATTTCCCAGGATCAGAGTATGCACGAGTCTTCCATGCAGTCATGCAAAGTGCAAGTTAAACTAACAAAAACATACACATTCGAAGGGTTTCTAATTACTGTGCTAGAGTGAAATCTACTGTCTGCATTCTCACCTGATTCATCAGAACTATCACTGTAGCATTAGCAGACAGGCTCAACTCTGTTAGTAAACCCTACTGTACTCTCTATCATCATTTAAATTATAAAAAAAAAAAAGAGAGAGAGTGAATGGTGCAGTGGTAAGATACTTGACTCTCATTACAGAGGCACGGGTTCGAAACCCGGCCTGCAATTATTTTTTTCCTTAAATCACTTCAGGCAACAGTTGAAATTGGTTGTGACAATAAGTCATGGCTGATTCCTGTACCAATATCCCTGCTGTGCATAGTTATGTGCTACCGTCCGTCGCTAAGGCCCGTCTACAATAGCAATGTCCCAAGCTGTGTCCACTGATTGGTCCACGTGACCCTCTCACCGGATGGCGTGGGCAGTGGTCCGAGTCACTCTCGTCAGCCAACATCGGTCCACTTGAACATTTTGTCCCAAACTCAAACATAAGTTTTGGCATTAGAAAGATTGTGAAAAACCAATTTTGCCACTTTTGGCAGCGTACATAGTAAGAATTTATTTACTAGCATTCACTTTTGCTTTACCAAATAACTAAATATTGTTGAACTCCCACAACTCAGTTGTGTACTCATTTACAATGCTTGAAAACAATAAAAAAAAAAAACACTTATTTTGAGCTCTATATATTTACTGCGCTACGGCGACTATTTTTATTCAGCAGATTCGGATATTACAATTGTAGACGAGGCCGTTTCCCATGTGACAATGTGACATCATTCACATTACGATAAAGACAGGGACTGCCCATAGTTCATTCTGTCGTAGACGGGCCCTAATGACGTCATTGCTAATTGGGAGAGACAAGATTTTATGGTTTTAGTTTTAGTCCAATTTCATTTTTAAAACCGAACATTTCTGTGTTATTTTTTTTCATTTTCATAAAAGCAGTAATAGTGTTAAAATTTATATGCTGCATTTTTACAAAAAAAAATAATTTAAGATAAATTGGTATAAACCAGATACATTCAGAACATTAGAAATAAATCAGCTGTTTAAAATTGATTAAATAACACACGCACAATAAAACAAATTAAATTAATTTTTTCTGATCCAAGCACTTTGGTACAATGTTTTTGTCCGGAAATAACATTCCTTGAATTTCTAATATAAAAAATTAGCTTTTTTTTATCATTTGAATAAGTTTTGGTTGAATGCTACTTAATTCCATGATATAACTTGCATTTCAATGCTATATGGTGTATTATATCCCATTTCAGTGTTATGCTATGTTTTAAAATACTTTTCGGTGTTATTTCGGTTTTATCGTAATTCACCATATGATCTTGTCCCTACTAGACATAAAGCTTGAACCAATAATTATAAAAAAATAATAATTGCCATTAACACTTGACAGTAACAGATCATAAATGCAGCTACAAACTTAGGTATGGGGTAGGTATGTTTAAATAAAAAATAAAAAAAAATAAAAAATAAGGTTATTACATGCAAGTCCTCTCCGACAGGGCGTTGGTTGATCAGCATGATACCAGGGATGGCTTCCTTCGACTTGCCCTTTGCAATGTCGCGGAATTCTTCCGTGTACTCCTGAACACACATGCATGCAGCTACAGAGCAACTCAAAACATGCCGTAACAGGGGGAACACAAGAAGAAGCAACATTAATGAGGTTCACACCAAACGTCAAATCATCACGACCCATACAAATATAACAACATACCCTTGCCCCGTTCAAAATGTTTTGTGAATAAAAGCATGCAATGTACTTTGGAGCAGGTTTACAAAGTTCCTCTAGCATTGAATTTTGATGAATGTTCATTAAAATTTATTTTTGTACTTCAAAGATTCAGCAAAAACACACAATTTTATCCCGAAAAAAAATTAACTTCTAATTTTAAATTTAAAAAAATTTACTAAAAAATAGATCTATATTCATTTCTATTTCACATTCAAGTAACCAACAAAGCCACTCAACAAATGTTGATATAGCAAATATTACCTACTGTAGACTAATTTCCTCAGAAACTGCCATTTTTGAAAGTCAGGGAAGAGTATGATATGTAAATATATATGATATTAAATATGCTTGAAAAAATACATAATTAAACAAAGAAACAATTACATTAAAAGTGCTTGTGCATGAGTGAAGATATCTCTAGTTATTATAATAACACTTACTTGAATAGCTACACAATAAAACAAAAGTGTAAGTATCCGTGCTTGCAGATTCATTTAAAGGCAGAGCCATTACCCCATCACTAACCAGGCACACTTCAGTATAACTCTTTTCTGAAGATTAACATTTTTAAGGGGGTGCCTCCCATTTCAGGTCAAGATTTTATATTTACAGCAATTACAGATAAACTTGTAGACATTTTCAATTGTTTAACTTTGACGAAATGAAAAATATATACAGCGCATATTTTTTGCATAATTAGCTGCCAAAGTTACATTTTTAACGTGTTTGGGTTGTACAAATAAGGAGAGCTTAATTTATTGCAGAACTGAAACTTTTTAGGTTTAACTGCAATGCCACTGGCTACTTCAAGAAATGGTTTAAAATTCTTTCAGAAAAACATTAATTAATTTTACCTGGCATTTCAAAATTCTCAAATTTGTTACGATTTTGATAGCCAAGAAACATGAAATGAGTGTTTGTGATAGAAATGCAAACCATATCATGAAGTAGCCAGTGGCATTGCAGTCAAACCTAATAAGTTTCAATTCTGCAATAAATTAAACTCTCCTTATTTGCACAACCCAAAAACGTTAAAAATGTAACTTTGGCTCTGCTAATTATGCAAAAAGTAGGCGCTGTATATATCTTTCATTTCGTGAAAGTTAAACACTTGAAAAAGTCTAAAAGTTGATCAGTGATTAATATAAATATAAAATCATGACCTGAAATGGGAGGCACCCCCTTAAGGGGCCCGCCTCGTCAGGGGTGTATGTGTGTTAGTGAGGCGGGATAATAAGCGCGACGCTCGCTGGTGCTTCTAGCGCGGTATAGCCTCTAAGCGCAAGTCTCTGAACTGGCGCGCAGTCTTCTCGTCGTCACAGGATAACTGTGAAATTTGAGCGGTGACCGTAACATTATAATGCGGAGAAATGAAGATAAAGGTTTTATGCAAGCCCCTTAAGTACTTTCAAGAATCTGTACTGATTGTTTTATGCCTAAAAATTACTCTGAAAACACGCGTTTTAGGCATTTTAACGCTTCTAAAAATACAGTTTTAAAACTTAATCCGAAATTAAAAGTACTTTTCGGTCCTCAGAGAACTCTTAAATGCTATTCGTAAATAGGCCCCACTCGGATATCTTGAGTAGTTTTGAAATCGCGTTGTTTTTCCTGAAGCTCTGCACACCGTATGTGTGCCCAGGTAGGCGGGGCCCTTAACATCCATAACAGTTACATTAGATGACACTTCTGCAGTTCTGAATACACTCTGCAATCGTTAAACAGATGAGAAACACTGAAGATGCAAGTTGAGAAATAAATTTTGTTAGTCTAAAAGGATAAAAATTAAATTAATTCACATTGTGATTACAATAAGTTTACAGTACAATTAGGATGACTGTTCCGACAGCTTTATGCTAGTTGATAGTGATTACACCATTTGAATTAAAGTAAAGTGTTTACTTGTTAGCAGAGTTGTTTTGGACTTGATATGTTGACTTCATTACTATCCCCGCAGAAGCAATGCCACGACTAGCACACAAGTATGGACTTGCAACGTGTGTGTGTGTAGGTACATGACACACAACCGAGCACAAACATGCACGGACACACAACGCAGGCACAAACACCAACATCATGTTGGTATTGTCAAGGGCTGTGCCTACTGAAGCCCGATAAGCCGCCATTTCCCTCCTTACCCACAACCTCCCTCGCTTGGTTTACGTGCTCAGCGCAGCGTGTGCCGTGGGCACGTCTATTTTTGAACAGTGCACCAATAGTCCGTAAGAGCCGGTGAGTGAATACCTTTATAGTTTATAGTCAGTGCAACGTTCCCATAAATCTATATGATTAAAAATGTAAATGTTTGTTTAGTTTAGAATCTTAAATCTCCGAAAGTTCTTCATAGATTGCTTTGAAATTTCGAAACAGAGATGCATTTTAATATGTGCATGTTTTTTAGATATGTATCTGTTTCACACCTGTGGCAGGTAAAAAGTGTGAATAGGTAAACACATAGATTTTTAATATTTTCATTGCTATAGAGCAACATATATATAGAGATAGAGAGAGATATAAAGATATAGGTATACAGATGAGAGAGAGATATCTGTATAGAGGTAAACATAAAGAGATAGAGAATAAGAGATAGAGAGATGTATAGAAGTATACATAGAGGGCTAGAGCATTAGAGAGAGAGACTTTTGTATGTGTTTACCTACTTCAAACAAATTAAAAAAAAAAAAAAAAAAAAAGGATTGAGGTATTGCAACGCAGGACAGTTATTAGCTAGTACGTAGTAAATAATAATATTGTAATTAGTTTAGAGTCCCACGCATTCTGTTTTGATCCACAGTGTCCAATACTCACCTAGTTGCCTTTTTATGTAATTATTAATATTGTACCAAGGGCCAAGCCAAACTTGTAGAATTGCAGGATCCAAACCTCCCCAGCATTTTAGAGCCAGTATATCAGCTGATTATACGAGCCAAGATCATATTGACCTAGTTATTTATACTTGTATTTTATTATTTTTAATATTATTGTAAATGATTTGGATATTTAATAATTGTATTCAGAAAAACCATTTAAATAAGTTTTAACTGATTTTCACTTTATTTGCTTATTCAATATTTTTTTAACTTTCAATATTGTTTTTATGCTTATATTTTACAATTGGATTTATTTAGAAGCTATAATTATGTTTCTGGAACATTGTGTATTTTGTTGGTAAAAGAAATAATGAGAGAGAGGTGCACTATTTGGTAGTGCCAATTTTTATTATAAATTTTTTTCAGTACTGAGACTTTCTGGTGCATTCTGAATATAATTCTTATTGTAGGAAAAATGGTAGCTGTTCTCTCTCATGGGAGACGGGAAGATTATCACACTATTGCATTAGCCAATCAGAAAAGACTCTGTGTTTATTAATGTTTTATTTTTTTAATTTTTGCAGGAAAAGCTTTGTTGCAAGGGTTAGGATATTTGTATACTCCTGTGTCCTTGTGAGATCTGTGTTGTGATTGGTCGGTGAACTGTTGCACCTGCCTCTTCCCTGCATGGTGGGCGTAGCTGCGTAGCCTCATTTTTCAGTCGTTCAAGTGCTGTGCTAATAAATCGTGCCATTCGGTGGCTCACAAATAACAGTTTATGTGACTAGAGGCGGATAATTAATTCCCGATTGCCGGGGCTGTGTTGCTGCTAAGTTTAACCTTCAGTTTCATCCTTCCTTTTCTTAAACTTTTGGACTTCATGAACTAGAAATTAGGCCTCAAGACGTGCGGCACAGGCCCCGGTGGTCCGCTGGTCAACCGGAAACTGTGAGTGAGTGAGAGTGAGAGAGTGTTAGTGAGTGCAAGAGTGAGAGAGTGTTAGTGAGGGAGTGAGAGTGAGAGAGTGTTAGTGAGTGAGATAGTGTTATTGAGTGTTAGAGAGTGAGAGAGTGTTAGTGAGTGAGTGAGCGAGTCATTATGACCAATGGAATGGTACGGAATTGGGTTAGAGCTTCTTAAAGATGGCAGATGATGAGTTAACGAATTGGACAACCTTCTGTCATTACTGAACAATTGGCGCACCAAGTTGACGAAATGCTTTACGATTTCGTCATTACCTGAATGTTTTTGCCATAAACTTCAATGATCTGAAGAAGAATTTCGGCCACAGTTATGTCTTTAGCACTAAGAAAACGAATCACAGCGCATATTTCACAGTCGGCTGTATTCTCAATTAGCTGAGTTATTTTAAATACTCACAAACGAAATGTTAACACGGTTGAATGAATCTTTAATGGCATCTGTGGCTTGTCAACGAATGTAGGCAACAGCACGCATGAGCAGAATGGTGACCGCAGCGCTGCTACGGCCTAATTTCAAAAAGGATACTTACTTAGACATGCATCGTATACAGAAACTTTAACCAAAAATAGATTTTTTTTTAAAATAGGTTTACAACAGAATCGTGATAATCCGAGCCTCGATAATCTGAGATTCATTGCAATCAGAAATGTTAAAAAAAAAGCCTGAAGTGCGACACAAGTCATCCAAAAAACCGGTGAATGATAATCTAGAGCTGGCTTGGCAACACTAGGTTCAAGGTCACGTAGGCGGCAGCAGTCTGTCTGCTTGCACTGTGACCGGTTTGC
The DNA here is from genome assembly GCF_032445375.1 of Bacillus rossius redtenbacheri. Classification (NCBI taxonomy): domain Eukaryota; kingdom Metazoa; phylum Arthropoda; class Insecta; order Phasmatodea; family Bacillidae; genus Bacillus; species Bacillus rossius. The sequence goes on along the minus strand of NC_086342.1, from coordinate 36,932,889 downwards.
CTCATTTGTGTTGTTCAGTACAGTGCGTTACGACAGTAGGCCTACTGTGATGTGAAACTCGATCTTCTTGTTCTTTCGTGAGTTATCTTTTGCAAGAATGAGCGGAAAGGCCAAGAGAAAGTTTGTTTCCGTAAAAAGGGAAATTAGAAGCATTGAAGGGAATTGATCAAGGTGAAGCACTAAAGAAGATTGTAGCCGACTACGGTGTAGGAGATAAGATGCCGATACAGAAGCAAAATTGAAAAATTTTCTTCTGTTCAATGTGTTAACATTTCATCATCCAACAGAAAATCAATGAAAAAATCTGATTATGAAAGAACTAAAAAAGCAATTTTTTTTTGGTTTAGTCAACAGCATCAAAAAGGAAGTCCAATTTCGGGACCTATTCTTCAAGAAAAGGCTCTGTTATTTTCCGTAATGAGCTTGAAGAAGGTGAAGAAGATTTCACTGCGAGTGCAGGATGGTTGGACCGATGGGAAAATCGATACGGTAACAGGCAACTTGAAATCTGTGGTGAAAAACTGTCCACAGACTCTGGAGTTGTAGAGAAGTTTTGAGATCTTAATAATATTTATTATAAAAATGCAAGGAAGATGAACGCAGCAGAGGTTTATTATGCATCATTAGAAGATACTAACGTATTAGTAGAGAGGTTAAGACTTCTATATGCTTCGCTTTGTGCAGGAAACTATTCGCACATCAAAGAAGTATCCTTTATACTGAAAGATTTCAAAAGATTATTATAGAAGAAAATCTTACGTTAGATCAGATGTATAACTGTCACGAAACAGGACTAAATTATAAGATGTTACCTTCTAAGACCTTCTAAGACCATTGCCTTCTTTAAAAGAAAAGCGACATCAGGTCTTAAAAAATCAAAAGAGAGGGTAACAGTGCTTGCTGCAGCGAGCGGAAGTGGTGACCACAAACTGAAGTTAATGGTCATCGGTAAAACTGCCAAGCCTTGGGCTTTAAAAAAATCACAAAATCCGCATTGCCTGTTATTTACACCAATTATAAATCAGCGTGGATGGACAAAACCATTTTTAAAAAGTGGTTTCTTTAAGAGTTGTGCCCAAAATCAAAAAAATATATTAAAAGAAAAAACAATTACCTATGAAAGTGATTTTGACACTAGACAATGCAGGGTATCCCCCTGATGAAGAAGAACTCACTTACGATGGAATCCGAGCTCTATTTTTGCCACCAAACATCACTAGCCTGATATAGCCCATGGGCCAGGCGTATTAGAAAACATGAAAAAAAAAAAAAAAAAAAGTATCTACGTTGTCTGCTAAAGTCTATGCTGCAAGCAACAGAAGGTGAGTGACAGTAAGCAATTTTCTTAAGAAAACTACAAAAATGTTTATTGGATAGCTGAATCATGGGATGAAGTGAGACTGAAACCGTGAACAAATTTGGAACAAAAGTTTAAAACCTACAAGTGAACAAGATGACCCAGATGACAATTTGCCTTCATTAGAACTCATAAAAAAGATTCCTGGTTGTGAGAACACAGATGTTAGTGAAGTTGCTGAGTGGTTGCACAATGATGATAAATTTGAAGTGACTGATTCTGCTATCATTGAAATGAAGGAAGTGATGACGAAGATAGCTGTGCTGCAACTGTACTAGTGATCACTCAAGGCAGTGGTACGCTACATTGAGCAACAACCAGATGCGACCACAAGCGATACCCGTTTTTCACAGATGATGGTGTGACATCACTGCTTTAATGTGTTGCTCTACTTTGAAGCAAAAGACCTTGGACAGTTTTTTTAAAGTTGTAAATGCTTAAAATGAGTATTTCTGCTAACACTGTTAATGTATGTATGTACGTAGTATGTATCTGAAGTTGTAATATTTACACATAAATTTGACTTTGTTTTAAATATGTAGTTGAAAATGCTATTATTTTCCTTTTTTTTCCAATGTAATGTAAGTTTTCTGTGATCCGAGGTACCGACAGCCCCAATAAATTATTATTTACAGACTATAAAAATTGTGATACACCACGAATTCCAAATGGCGAGATCACATTGTCTGCAATATAACCTGAGAAATAATAACTTTATACTAAACAGCAAACAAAAATAAATAAAAAATACCCAAATTTAATAAATCTAATTAAATAATTGGTGGTTTTATATCATGCAAACTGCAATATTTTCACATAATACTTGGTTATCGATGGGCAATTGGGGCACACTGTGGTATTCAGCAAGCTGTTAAGGCACGTAGTGCAACACAGTGCAAGTGAGGATACCTCGAAGTAGGGCCAGTTCATCGCCATGTTGACTCCGTGCGTGTTGGACCACCACTTCAGATCCTTCTCGTGATCAGCGTTGTTCACCGTGTGGTAGAACTCTTCGTAGATCTGTGGTAAGCTGCGAATGAGGAAACATGAACTTGACATTGTGCACAAACCCAAAAGATTTTACAAAATAAGCATATACTGAGAAGATTCAAGGTATTAATATAATATAGAATAGTTACTATGCAGAATAAATGCAATGCACAGTGTTACTACATGCATATTTTGTACAAGAAAATTTTATTTTTCATACCAACAATAAGCAGTTTGTAATAACCACTGCATAAAGCATACACAATACTAAAGTTTGTGTTTCACAAACTTGAAAATTCCCTTTTCATGGTTTTACATTTGGTATGACTTTAAATGTAAATTACTCCTTTGCCATTAACCTACGCATCTTTTAACTAAATATCTGTAGTTACTATACTCCTTGAGAAATGACTCCTATTATACTAGAATCTAAAACTACTTTTTAAACATTGGCAAAGATTTTTGCATTCATACTCATGTCTCATGTATTATTAGATATTACATAATTATACAGCATCAAATCCATATCTCTCCATGCGGAAGGCAAACGCAATGCAAACAGTAAGATGCGTGCATCACTGTAGTTGAGTGGCTAAATCTTTCACCTCGAATCAAGATAATAAGGAGTTGATTCCCAGAGGGGTCAAGCACAGATTTCTCCCAAGTGGAAAAGTTGTGCAGGCTAGCTTAAGACGATGGGTTTTCTAAGGGTGTTCCAGTTTCTTCTACTAATGCACTTTGGTGGTGTACCGTCTCACTGCCACATGTCCCTAATGTCCTCAATGTCCACGAGACGTTAAACACAAATCCACATAACCTCCTACACAACTTGACAGCTGTGATGAACCAACAATTTCTACAGGCATTAACAATCTTGCCTACCTGGACACTTAGCCGTTCACCATTATTGCCATTCAGCACAATTCGGCCACATTAACAAAATTTATTTCTAACAAGAACCACATTGCCCATTGCAAATAGAAAACAAGGGTACAAAAAGAGTTATTGTAGGTTATTGAGAGTATTTAAATTTTTGACAATTTGAAACACAAACCTAGAAAGACTTTTTCATGCATTTTCTTAAACAGTTAAGTTGTTTGTTCTGCAGCGCTGGGGGCGGTCATGAAACGCAGGACTCACGCAGGGTCCTGGGAGATGTTGAGACACTTGTGGATGTCGAACATGACGCTCTTGAAGAACTGTAGCCTCTGGGCCTCCATGTCCTGGCACCTGTTGAACACCTCCGTCATGTCCTCCATGTACTTGGGGTTGTAGCCGTTGATCTCGTTGAGGGCCGCCTCGTACTTCTCCTTCGCCTTCTGCACGTCCTCCTTCGACTTCTGCACCCGGTCCTGCATCTTCTTCACCTGCGGCAGTCCAATCAGAACACTCACACTTACACAAACCAACTATACAAGTGCCTCGATCAACAGAGTCCATGTGGGCTGAAGCAACCTCACATGAGCAAACTTTCCGATAACACGAACAGTTGACCCGGTGGTATCATTTTCCTGGCTTTACTTTAGTGAAAATTCTCTCATGTTACCCAACGATTCTCCCAACCAGTAAACAGCATCTTTGAGGTTAATTTTCTTTAGGATTTTAACAACACTTAAATCGTTTTCCAAGTTCTCAACAGTCTTTGCTGGTAATAGCGCTTTAGGTTGGCTTAGCTAATACGGAACTTCGGTTAATTGAAATTCTACTAAACACGGACTGATTCAATCACAAACTTTGCCTGTTGTTTTGAAATCGTACTTCTTTGGGGGCTTTGTGGGTGAAATTTTAGTATCCAATGAAATGTGTGAGAATGATGCAATGGAAATTTAACAGGATGAAGTCTAATGTGCGTGTGCATTTCGTCCGGTTGTGTTCAAACGCAAAATATACAACATGGCACGTGGTTTATTTTACAAATAAATTAAAAATTAATCATTTACGTAACAAATAAAATGAAGCAAAACAGAAAATTTTGTTGTTTGTACGGTGGGTTTAATTGTAGAGAAGTCACTGTAATGACTATTCCATATATTTTACAATATTTACCAGAGGTACAGTAAAAAAAAAGAACTCAAACAGTTTTAAAATATGGCAAGGTTAAATAACACAGAAGTCTTTTAACAATAAATTGCTGTTGATGTTTACTTTGGGCTAGTTTTCATACCTAAGTCATACAATTATATACTTAGATAATGACAAGGAAAAACCTCATGAATTAAATATGTATTCTAGTATCCTAATTCAAAAACATAATCAATTAGATATGTTAAAAAGTAATTAGTTTATCAGTTAGTTTATAAGTAAAAAAAAAATTATTTGTCCACAACACAGGAATTAATATTATTCATTCCAAATTAATATAGTTAATCAGAGCAAATCGTTATTTAAAGCACAAAACAACTAAAATTTTAAGTGTCTGCAATCAATATGAAATCAAATAACCTCTATTTTTGTTGTTGAATTAATAATATGATTCATAATTTTATTTCTTAACTGTTGTAAGAGTGCATAAAAAAAAGATGGATGGTGACACTCAGCCATTGGTATGCCGTATTTCATTTCAAAGTTATAAAATATAAAATATTAAAATTTATTTTGTACACACCCTAACCTCACAGTAAATAAAATGTTTTAATTAAGATTTATGGCTAGCCTGAATGCATGGTATTTTTTAATATGAAATTTTTATAACTACGTTGACATCGTCCGGGCCTACGGCCCCCTGTAAGTCCGATATGCCACCGCCCAAACACCATCCACCCTCCATTCAAACCTCCCGCCTACCCGTGCGTACGTGTGCGTGCGTGTGTGCTCGCCTCGCAAGAGGGCGCTGTCAAGCCAGTGCGCCGTACCCCTAAAAACATTAAGTATATGTAATTGTGTTGTTTGTTTTTATATTCCCTAAGTGCAACGTGACGGCAGATCGGCCGGGAGGGTTTTATGTACTTTTATTTTTTAACTTATATATTAAAATATCATAGCGTTTCCGGACATTCCCGAGGAAACCCGAAGCCAGACAATAATTAAATTTAAATATTAGTAATTATAATTTGTACAATCTTTTCAATTCATTAAAAAATTGTTACATAATTTTCAACGCTTTCTTGTCATGTTAATTTAGTTTCCCGTGGCACGAATTCGCTAATATCTTTTAACGGTAATTGTTTCGGCGGGAGGACGCCATGTTAGTTGAGCGAGCCATGATCTCAGCCCAGTCTTCCACCATCAACGACCGAGAGCAGACGCATCAGCACTCCGGGGACCTCACCACTTGTATTCTCTGCCAATTAATTCTGTTAACTTTAATTTCGTCTCAATCACTTTATTTTAGTCCTCGGAGCTACTCTCGGTCGGGGGACTGTTTCATTAATTAGTTTACGACCAGTCTCGGTCTTTTTCCTCGTATTACGTAATTTAACATGTGACCACGTGGTGGCTTATCACCTATAAACCGATTCGTGCCACGGGCGTTTTGCATAGCTTCAACCGTGTACGTGTGTGAGCTGAATTAGCGGAATAAATCAGGTGTATGAATTTAACATATTATTCTTTTATTTTCGATCTGTGTGACCACGTGGAGAGTGACGGCGTGTGGGACACCTGAGAGCCCACTTCGTAGGTAAAAGCGTGCCCGATGCTGAGAGGGGGCAGGAATTAGTACTAGATGTTTTCAAGGGGGGATATCACGTCTCACATGGGCGACGTCACGCCCTGAGTTAGGAGTCTCACCGGGTCCACGTGCCATACCACGTGGTGGCGCCCACTAACAATCCACCGTAAAGCCGACCGATCGACCCCCCCCCCCCCCCGTGTCAACGTATATAATAGTGTGTTAAGTTGGTGACCTATATGACAAGATTAACACATAAGGAAATTTGTAACACTGTCCAGAGAACTATTTCTATTTGCGGCACTGCAAGTTCTCGGCAACGCAAGTGCTAAGTAGCGGGTGCGAAAGTGATTCCGCAGATGTGCGAAGAGTTGCCTTGGTCATTTGGTAGAGTAAAGATTTATTGGTCATGACAGTTGCAGGTCCGGTAGAAACACGAAGTGCTGCAGAGTGTGATGGACCATGTTAGCTGAAAAGTTGTGTGTGAACCACGTCGCAGTATCGGGAAACGAGGAGTCCTATTGTGTAAACTAAAAAGTTACTGTCACTATATCATGAAGCAGAATTTGTACAGTACAATTTTAAATTATTACCAGATTCAAAGACGGAGTTACAGTAGACGAGTGCAGTTTCCGGTGGCGGGCAGCAGCTGAATATGACTCGTGTCGGCGTCGGCAACAGGAAGTCTTTAAGGCAGAGACGGTTCGCAAACGTGTGCGGAAAGGATAAAGTCCAGATTTTCATTTGTAACGTGTTAGATAAAAAAAAAACTTTTTGAGTCCAATGTGTGTTAGCCTATCCAGCTGGGAAGTCTAATGTGCCGTCTGCTGCTTCATGAGAATTCCTGGAATAGTGTTGGCATTTTATAATATTTTTGGGTAATCATGAAAATATGCAGTAGCTGAAAATTTCGTCGCAATTTGCAGCAAAAATGCACAGCAGTTGAGAAGTTAACTGGACTTTGTTTAAGGGCAAGGTTCCCCCATTATTCAGAGTAAATAGTAACTAAAATGGACAGAAAAATTAAACGGACCATTGCGAGCAGTATGGTGTTGGAATAAGCATCACGATCAGGAGTGGTGCTCGTTTTGGCTGTAGCAAGAAGGTAAGCCAGCGATCGCATGAGCAACATGCTGTGAGGCGCATGGCACCGCAGAATAAGTCGCCATACAGAATTGTATATTTTTTGGTGGTTTTTTTTAAATTAAAATTGAATTTTTAAAGCTGCAGGATTGTGGCAATGAAACGTGTCTGCTATTAAAGAGAACAATGTACAACAAACTTAAATCATACGACCTAAATTTTGTAAACACAGGTAAAGGTTACATTTTGTTGTAACACTGTGATCAACTTTGATAATGAGTGAGGTAGCAGAGAAAGTCTGGTCTATAAATTCAGAGTAAAAAAAAATTGTATCAGTAGGTTGTCATAAAGTGGATTCTTTAAATATGAATGCATGGATAATGATTAGTCGTATGTTTTAAGGTGTGTATATATACTGCTACATGGGTGCTAGGAGGCAAGGCAGGTACCTGAGTGGGCCTTCCAGCGAGTCTAGCTACGGCCCTGCATGGGCGCTGACGTCACACATGTCACACTTCCTTGTCGGATTACAAGGGTCTGGCTAACCATCCCCTCCGCTCCCCGCTCACCGTTCTGCCTCGGACTATTGTCACAGACACTTAAGTGACCTGGGAATTCTGCTGGTTTCCCTAGGTCGCCGTGCAGAGTGGCGTGAATAAACGCCATCTTTCTGGACTTTTCAGGCGTTGGGTCGGCCCGGGATGACACGACATGTCACAGCCGCTCTCGCCCCTTCAAGGACGCCATGGGGATATAAACGATGACGCCAGCCTCCGCAGGAGTTCCAAGAGTTCGGAGAGTTCCGCGAGTGAAGGGAAGTGTGACATCGGCGAAGAGGGTGAGAGACCCCCTCGAGAGTGGCGCAACGCGGGGCGACGGGATCGAGAGAGTGCGACTGAGTGGCGCGACACTGTGTGTGTGGACAGGCGTGAGGTGAGGGGCGAACCACTGTCGAGCCCAGCTCCAGTGCGGAGTGCGAACTGTGGAACTAGACAGACATTGAGTTACTGGAGAATAAACATTTTTAGGTAGGAGTGATTGGTGATGAGGCATTTTTAAGTAAAATCATTTATTAGTAATGTAAATATTAGTAATTAATAACCCAGTTCTCCTCACACTAGTTCGTAGTTCATAGTATTGCTCACTTACTTTCAACTTATCCTATATATTTTTTTGATAAGCAGCGGGTCTCAACCATGAGGCTAAGGGCAGGAAGTTATGATGTATTGAAGGTCGTAAAGACGAGTTCACCAAATGAATTTATGGCTATTGTAAGTAGGCCAGGGTGAATACTAGTTTATTGATGTGAAGCGAATATCAAATTTAATTTTTAAAATATTTGTGACATCAAATTAATTTCAGATATTTTTTCTTGGTGAAGTTGTATTACACTTATTTTATAAAATACAGAACTAAAAAAAAAAAAAAATGTGATCATTTAATAATTGTAATGTTTAAGCTTATAAACTAAATAACCATTTAGGTCCAATGTATATCATTCAATAAAAATTAATAAATAACCATACATAATATTAATATTGAACATTCATAAAAGCAAATAGAATGCCTTATTTTTATGTAGATTATCACGGTGCGATTTCAAGAAAATTTTTTTTTAGTTTTTCTTTTCATGGTCCATAGACCCCAAAACCAACATTAACTCAAAAGTTTGTGCGTGTGTCAACATATATTATATATATATTATATATAACATTTTAATGGACATGATAACTACCATAAATTTGAAAATTGAAAAAATTACTTCTAAACTTATATATAAAATAGAGTAATGAAAATTCTCAGTCAAGTGCCTTAATGGGCAAAATGCGACCAAAGGGGTAGAAATGGGAAAGGTTCTTGAAAAACAGAAAAATCGCTATTAATTCTGTAATGACAAATATCACATCCATTTGAACATATTATAACTAGTAGGAGTAATACCAAAATCTTTGGTATAAATATATTTTTGATATAACCAACTATAACTACAAGGGGTGGAATAAACACGGATTGTGGGATAAAATTTTTTATAACTCTCCCCCAAAGGCACACCATTGAATCCATTTGAATTATTTGTTAATCTTATATTTTTATCTAAAAATTTTGTGTGAAACAATGTTTGATACAATCAACCACTGTTGCAAGTGGTTGAAAAACACAGGTGTGTAAATAAAATAAAAATTCATAATTTCCATATTATGTATACTACTAAAACCGTTATGATTTATTGTATAACCACAAATTATCATCTACAACTTTTGTTTGAAATAATTTTTTATTCGACCTGTGCCGTTTCAGTGCCACTTTCAGGCACAAATGTACGAATTTAAATTTAATTTTTAATTTTTAAAGAAGGAAACCAAATAATAAATTTGTATTTTTTTAGTTTTATTTAATTTTATTTCCATTACCGTACACTCCAACGTAATCTTGTGCAACCCAGTGCACCTGCGCTTGTTCGCAGGCTTCAATTAGATACTGTTTGCTGACGATTTGTGATCGCAGCATCTCGGCCGCGGTTCGCGTCACGTTTTCTCCATGTAACAAAATGACTTTCGTGCTAGAGAACGCTACCCCAACCTCACTGCTAGCAACTTTCATTTCTCGGAGGCAAGCATACGTACGGGTTTTGCCGTCACGTACTGGACTAGGTTACAGCCAGCGGCGAAGCCTCGGGACGGTCCACATGACGCCTTTCCCAGGCGACTTAGCAAATTTAAACCCCCCTCCCCTTATCACCCACCGGTGGCTTCACGGGAACTACAACCCGGAGCATCGACCCCCAGTGAACCCAGGCGGGGACATTCCCACTTGTCAAACAGAGCCCTCAGCAAAGTCTAGCGGCAGGAAAAATCCCTAACCTTGCTCTGAGCGCTGGTCGCGAGCGCGCCCACTGCACTCTAGTGGAGGTTTCTGTGACCCTCCAGGCAGGTTCTCATCTTGGCCACCAGAGTGCACTACTCATCCCTCCCATAAGAGACAGCTTGTCACAATCGACCATGGCAGCAGTCACAGTGCGATTGCGATCTTAGTTCGCCTGCGACTCACGTGAGAGCGCGGCGAGCATTTTGCAGCCTCCTTCGCCCCTTTGGGCATCTCAGGACACCTTCGGGCAGTCACCACCCCCCCCCCCCCTCCCTTTCTTTGGCTGGGGGCAGTTGCTTCCTTTAATTAGGCGCCCCGACGCCATTTTTTGAAGATTCGGCGGGCAGCATCTTGTCTGTGCGGACCACGCGTCGCGATCCGCGAGAGTTAATCTCCGTTGTTCATCCCAGACTCGACACTACGTCATGTAATCGCCAACATCAAGGCATATAGGCCACAATTTTCTTACAATAGTTTTTTTTTTTGTTAATCTAAATTATTTCATTTTCTCTGATCATGATTACAGAGAACTTCCGTGCCGCGAGTAGCATTCCCTGCTCCTGGAGGCAGTCTACATGAACTTCACCCCGCTGTTTTGGGTAAGTGGTCGTCATCCCTACCCCCCCCCCCCCTTTTTTTTTTTGCCTTTCACTGGGCATAGTCTTGCCCAGGCTTAGCCGCCTGTTAACCAGTCTAAGTAATTTGGGACTTTGGTTGCAGGCGGGGTCCAAAATCAGCCTCGAGTTTTAGCTCCAAGTTGAGGTCCAAGTTGAGGTCCAAGTTGAAGTCCAAAATGAGCTCCAAAATTAACTCCAAGTTCAGCTTCCAAGATTATCTCCAAAATTAGCTGCAAGCTCCAAAATTAGCTGCAAGTTTAACTCCAAGTTTAATTCCGAGTTTATCTCTAAGTTTCTACTCAAATTGATTTCTTCTGGACTTTAATCTGCCGAAACCTCCGGTGCCAGGACACAGGATATAATTAAATTTCAATGTAATTGTTTCTTTCTTTTGAGCCTGCGAGCTAACTTAAAACCAGTATTAAGTTCAAGATGTATTATGGTGTTACTTTTATATGTATTAGGTTGCCCCGGGGCTCCCTCCATTTTGTAATCAAGATGTTTTAATACCAATGTAATTAAAAGATAAAAACAAAAGTAAATTAGTTTAGTAAAAGGGCACTTATATAAATCAAACCACCAGTCTTGTTATTTCATTATTATTCATCCCCGATCCACATAGCCTACTAGAGTTGCTAGGAGGTTATAAATAAAATTCTTTTATACGACGTCTGGGCACCTCTGTGATTATTGTTGTTATTTTTTTGCTTTCTGGGCTCATGCTTCCAAGGCCTTAATTTAATTATTCACTTTTGAGTGTTTACCTGCAGCCCAGCATTCGTTATAGACCAACCAATTCTGCAAGGTGTGGAAAATACAAATGTTAGAAAGAAAAAAAATCCATATCTCCCTTTGTAGGCACACTGTTGTATCTGTTTGAATTGTTTGTAAATCTTATAATTTTTATCCAAACCTTTGTTCTGAAACCATTTTTGATAATAAAAACCATTATTACAAGGGGTTGGAAATACCTTGGTTTGGAGTAAGAAAATAAAACTTCTCTACCATGTACACTATGAAATCAATTCTTAATATTGTTTAACTTTCTAAATATTGTCTAAAACTATTGTTATAATGAATTTTTATGTAGCCAACCATTACTGCAAGGGGTGTAAATAAAAGTTGAAAATATTAAAAAAAAGTAGTGATGGGATTTTCGATACTTCGATACCTTGATACCTTCGATACTTGACGGTATCGCAAAGTATCGAGTATCGAAACTGTAAGTTCGATACATTTTTTTCGATACCGGAATGCTTGTTCATTTGTATTGAATTAAGTTTTGAGTCGCCATCGTACAAAATACAACTACAGTAGTACCTCGATGATACATTCCCGTTTCATACATTTTCCCGTGTCATACGCTGATTAATTTTGGTCCCGCCGAAAGTAATATATTTACAATGGTTTATTTTCCCGGAACATAGACTTATAAAATAATTAATTTCCCGTTTCATACGGTTTTACGAAGCGGAAAAGTCCTAAAATTCACAATTTTTTTTGTTATATTCCTTCTGATAAACTACGTTTTAATGCTTTTATTTTGTAAAAGTTCATTGTTTACCTTTGCAAACGTAGAAAAATAACTTTATCGCACCATAGATATGGATAGTATCAGGAAGACTGTGCACTTCGATAGTAGCATCTATGGCCAGCACCAAGCGAGACTAGTGGCGCAAACTAGCAATGATTATGAAAATGGTGCACGCGCTTTACCAAGGCACGGAACTCATATTTTGTGCATTCATTGATCTTTGAACTGAATATACCCGTTTGTTATTGTTTTCGGTAAATATGTATTGTACGGATTAGCGCCAAAAAAAATCGTACAAATATGAAATAACTTTCATTATATGCTCTTTTACGTCCTCTTTTCAAAACCGCCTGCGGAGATTAAAAATTCCAATAACTTTTGGAGATATCGCCGTTCTTATTTTGCAATACAAGCCCTATGTAATCATTCAACAGACGCCATTTTATTTTTTGCCGTGTGTGCGTGAATGCCTAAACAACAGAAATTTTCCATTATGTAAGGTTAGTTACATGATAAATACTTCAAAATAAACGGAAATTCAAAATAATATCAATTAATTGTACTTGTATAGTTTTAAGTATTTATAATGTAACTGACCTGACCTAACAAAACGGGACAAAGGTAGATTAAGGTCAGGTCAGCTACAGTATAAATACTTTGAAACTGAACGGACATTAAAAATAATAAAAATTAATTTTAATGGTTGTTTAGTTTTAAAGTATTAATAATGTAGCTGACCTGACCTAACAAACCGGGAAAAAGGATGAACAGTAGGAACTCACGTAATTTTCTTTTTACGTGATGTAGTCGTTCAACTACGTCGCGAAAAAAAAAAAAAAAAATCATACTTGTAAACAAGCAACAATGGTGAATGCGGGAAGCCTACGATTCACTCATCCTTCTGGACATACCCGAATACTCACGTTGGCAAGCCTTCATTCAACAGACGAGAGGCAAACGCCCGATCGTGCATCTTCGGTTTTTTTTTTGTTTATTGTAAATAAATATGCAACTCATGAAAACTAATGGTCAATTAGGTTATGTTAGCTACATTATAAATACTTCAAAACATTGTGGATGGTTGATTTGGTTAGGATAGCTACATATTAAAAAGTTATTTGCTAAGCAACCATAAAATGATTTTACAGTTTTTTTTATGTAGGTATACTTACCTAATATAACCAACCATCCACAGTGTTTTAAAGTATTTTTAATTACTTCTTGCTAATTTTAAGAAAAGAAGGCTTGCCAACGTGAGTATTCGGGTATGTCCAGAGGGATGTGTGAATCGTAGGCTTCCCGCTAAACTCCGCATCAGTGCACAGCATGAAAATTAAAAAATTCCATATCTCCTAAAGTATTTGGAATTTCTGATCTCCGCCGGGTTTAATGAAAAGAGGAAGTTAAAGAGCACAGAATAAAGGGGTATTTTCGGATTTTTAAAATTTTTTTTTAAAAAAATAGCCAAAAAATGAATATTAAAAAATTCGATATCTCCAAAAGTAATTGGAATTTTTTATCTCCGCAGGCGGTTCTGAAAAGAGGACGTAAGATAGCATATAATGAAAGTTATTTCATTGTGTATGATTTTTTTTGGCGCTAATCCGTACAATACATATTTACCTTGTTTTCTTACGATCGGATTGTTTTGTATTTTACGTTTCTCACGTTAAAATTTTATTTAAAATTGTTCTGTTGCATTAAGTTGTTTGTAAAATGAAACAAACAAGAAAAAATTTCTGATTTTCTTTTTATTTACATTTGTTCGCGGTAAAAAAAAAGTGTACTGGAAAAAAAAGGGCTAACTCTCTTGAAGATAGTTTGTATTTCACTTCTATTTTTTGTACTCAAGTATTTAAAGTTATTTGCAGTTTGTATTTTTGTAATAAAGAGGGAATTTATATAGTTTAAAACTAATTTATGTTATTTGTAATATTTGTTACTTAATGGGAAAATATTTTTCCCTGGAGTATCGAAAGTATCGAAGTATCAAAAGTATCGAACTGAAAAAAACAATACAGAATCGAGTATTGAAAGTGTGGTACGTCCCACCTCTAAAAAAAAAAAGTCCTATTTTTTATATAGGTATACTATCAAATCCATTACTATTTAATGTATAAATCATAAAACTTTATCTAGGACTTTCAATGAAACTATTTTTGATTAAACAAATTATTACAGTAAAAACAGTTATTAAAATTTTAAAAAAATCCTTAGTATCAAATTTGTTCAAATTTATTTTAATTCATCTCAATATTATCTTAAACCTTGGTCAAATGCAAATTTTTTATTTGTGCGAGGCATGAAAAATAGCATTTAAAGGTAAGAAAAATTGAATTATTACCTGAGTTGGTAATATGTAGTATGAAATTTGTTCTACGCTACTCAATGCTGGATGCACTGAGTTAAAAACATTCATTATATTTTCGCTGCATGAAAAATGAGAAAATGTTAATACATCATTTTCTAATATAGGAGAACCAAAGATGTTACATACATAAATTTCTTGAAATGTTCCAGAAGTTTATAGAAGTTTCTTAAATATTTCCAGAATAAATGGGTACTTTGAAATCTACCTTCACTTGTAGGCTGTGCCAAAAGGTTTTTTTTTTTAACCAACTAAATTTATTCATGCAAAACATATACAAAACAAAAAGAAAACAATATTTTCATGAGAAAATCATAGGCTTCCAATGTTTTAAAGCTCGCCACAAATGTGAAGCTTATCTAATTGAAAGTCAATTCTAATATTTAAAAAGAGCTTTGATTGATTCTCTTAGTCGAAGCTAAGAAATATCCTGTGGCCTGGGTTGAAATTTGTCCCAAAGCCGGAGGGAGACAAGCTATGTGACAATCAATCAACAGAGCAATACTCTGAACGGTTTAATACAGGGAGAGAAAACATCCTTAATAAACAAACCCAGCCCCTACTTGTTCAATTGTTTCATTTAATTGGGTATATATCCAAACAGCAAACAGTAGTATGACCAAGTTTCTTAAACAACAGTACACAATGTGTCCCACTTCACCTCTGTTATCTAAAAAATTAATGTATATTTCACAAAAAAAAATAATAATGACTAACAAGTCCTGTGGTGCCTTTGTAAATATATGCTAGAAAATTCCGGGTAAATGAATAATATAAAACCAAAGATGTAAATTCAAAAGACCTTCAAAAGAATGAAACTAAAGTTTTAAGTGTTGATCATGAGATGTTTTAACTATCCGAAGTTAAGTAAGGTATAATTTTATAAAAAAAATGTTCTCACTTATCTTCTAAACATTGTGATCATAATAATTTAAAATAATACTATCACAGTTTCCGCCTGAGGTATTCTATTCTTTATTCCTTAAAGACTTTGCAGCAGGTAACTAACTAAAACCTCAAAAGCAAAGATTAGGTTGTAGAGTCTCAAACACAAAACCGACAAAAGAAATTTCAAAAGCCTTTTTTGGGGTTCATAGTAGCAATAATATGGAATCTGAAAAGGTTGATTCCTTTTCAGTATTATGGTTTCGTGCATATACAAATACTAACCATTATTGCAAGGGGTTGAAAAAACTTGGGGTTGAAATGAAAAAATAAATAAAACTTCCCTACCAGGTACACTATTGAATCCATTCTTATTTTTGTTTAACTGTTTAAATATTGACTAAAACTATTCGTAAAAGAATTTTTATTTACCCAACTATTACTGCAAGGGGTGGAAATAACAAAGTTTGAAAGTAAAAAATAATCATTTATTTTGTATTAAAAAGACCCATTAAAATTTATTGTATAAATCCTAAACTTTATCTAAAACTTCGGCTGAAACAGTTTTTGATGTAACAAATTATTACCATAAAAACATGGGTTAAAATTTAAAAAAATTCAAAACTTTCTTAGTATCAATTTTGCTTGAATTAATTTTAAACCATCTTAATATTATTTTAAACCTTGTAAAGAAAATTTTTTTATGGCTTTGTTAATTAGTGCAAGAGATGAAAAGTAGTGTTTGAAATACAGAAATACAAAATAATTAAATAATAACCTTACTTGGCATATAATATAAAATTAGTTCTAAGCTATTCAATGCTGCATTGTAAACTATTGAATGCTGGATACATGGATTTAAAAATATTTGTAATATTTTGCAGCATGGAAAAAGGGCAAATATTTATAAATTATAATTTTTTTTAAATATTTGAGAATATAAATTTTTTATGTACATTAAGTTCTTAAAATGTTTCAAAAGTTGATACAAATTTTACAAATATCCAGAATAAATAGGTACTTTTAAATTTACCTATGCCTATAGGCTGTGCCAAAAGGGATTTTTTTTAATTCTAAAGGTTATTATTTAGCTAAAACTGTATTTCATATTAACATTTACCACTTGCAAGATCATTTTCCTATGATTTCCAGGTTTTTCCTGATACTTTCAAAATTGCATGACTCTTCCTGGTTTTTCAAGTTTCCCATACTTGTAACAACCCTGCGATCGCACAATCCAAATCCAGCCCCTGAGATAGTTGCACCAATAAAACTTAAATTATTACATGTGTAGACAATGCTTGAGAATCAGCAGGGGAATATCAAGAGAGCTATCAGATTGGGTGCTACTATATGGCAACAACTAAAAATCAGGTTTGACTACCAAAAAATTATTTTTATGCCACATAAAACATTATGTTTAGCAATCTCTCCTCTTTTTTTTAGATCTGAAATGATAACTATATTCAAACAAAACTCATAACATTTACGGAAACACTTCCAGGTTTATATTTTTGGGAAAATGAATCTCTTGTTTTAAAAGGGTTGTTACTAGTCTGAATCAAAAATTATATTCTAGGGTTGTTACTAGTCTGAATCAAAAATTATACTCTTAAGTAACTGTTTAAATTTAAAAAAAAACAACTACATACCAGTGTTAATGCATAATGTTTAACCACATAATACCCCGACCTTCTCTAGTGGAAAAAAAAAGAGAGAGAGAGAGAAAAGTAAACATGTATAAAAACAGTACAGAGAAAAATTTCTGATGAAAAGTAATTTAAAACCAAACATGCCTGGATAGAAGATTACAATTACAATTAAGTAGTAGTTCACTTCTAATAACAATTATATAATATAAATTATACTAACAGCAACAAATACACATTAACATCTCTAAATTTCCTTTCAGAAACAAATTTATAACAACAAACTACAATTTAAGTTAACAACTGTCAGTGGATTACACGACTTAACAACATGCTGTTAGTAACAAACAGACGGTCATGCTTAGTTTTTTTTATTATTAACACACAATTACTGCTATTCAACCAAGTACATAGGTAGCTCCATATATTTCCTCCACCCATTCCTGCACTCAATCACAAATCAACATTTCTCTAGTATACTTCTATGACATACTTTATGAGAAGCTGTTAGTAAGAAACACACGTTCAAAATGTTAAAACACACATTACTTTATATAAATGAGCTGAACTTACCAAGGCTGCTTTCTGTAACAAAAAGACACCTAGTTTCAAAAATCAATAAACCTTAGCCTGTTACAAAGAGAGTAAAACTAAAACGTAATTTTTACACACCGATTTAAAAAAAAAATATTGTCTGCGGCTACTAAGCAATTATCAAAGTCAAGTTATGACCTTACACCAAGGAAGAAAATATGGATGAATTTTTTAAAAAAGTATAATACAACATTGGATACTGCCTTCAAAAGTGGAGAACTGATCACTACATTAATTAAAGTGTGTAAAAAAATTATAAAATAAAGCCCCAAATATTTTCTAAGCAGGACACTGTCAACCGTATGTATACATTACTGACTTGGAACCTGCAATGTAACAAAAAAATACTTCCATAAAGCCTGCCTCAGTATTGGTAATGTGTCAAGTTAGGGTTTAAGAACAAGCAATCTTTTTCATCAGAATGCTTCCATACAAAACCCACAAATTTTCTTGGCAAAGAAAAGGACTTTGCTGTAGCGTTATACACCCCTGCCCTCCATAGATTTTCAGAGTATTTTTTATGCTATTATATTTACCAGTAGGATAGTACATCAACTGATTATAAGGTTTAAGGCCAAAGTGACCGAGTTTTTATAATTTCATCTTATCATTCTTAGTATTCTTATAAGTAATTGTGATATTTAACTAATTAATTTTTTTTTCCTTTTCAGAAAAGCAGTTTAACTGTGTTTTTATTGGTTCTTACTTCGTTTGCAGGTTATTGTTTTTTCAGTATTTTATTCATTTTAAATATGTTTTTTATGCCGGTATTTTACACTTGTATTTATTTGAAAGCTATAATCATGTTCCTGGGATATTGTGAATTGTGTTGGTGAAAGAAAGAACGAGAGACAGTTGCATGCCTCAGCAACACCTACATTTTTAACTTCTTTTTGTTTGTGCCGAGACTTTCTGGTGCATTCTGTATGTAATTCTTATGATGGGGAAAAGTGGCAGATGTTCTCTCTCACGGGAGACTGGAAAAGTGTCACATTATTGCTTCCGCCAAATATAAAAGACTTTGCAAATTTTCATATTTAATTTTTTGTAGGAAACACCTCATTGCAAGGGTTAGGAAAATTTTATACTGCTGTGTTTTTGTACTGTGCTGTTCTGTGATTGGTTGTTGAGGTCACGTGACCGCTTGTTCCCTGCGTGGCGACGGATGGTCAAGTAGCCTCGTTGTACGGTGCCAAAAGGACATGAGGGGACGGCAGCTCATAAACAACATATACGAGATTGTAAGGGCGGAGAATTTCATCTCCGGGAGCCGGGGTCATGCCACATTAAGTTTTAACCTGTTTTTTGTAGTTATTCGGACTTTAAACTAGAATTTGTAGGCCCCAGACATGTAGCACAGGCCCGGTGGCCCAATGGTCCACAGAGACATAGCTTCCCGCATTTCATCATACCTAGACAACAAAAGTAGCTAGGGACATTACTGAGTGAAGGACTATGAATAGCGATCAGCAGAAGTTAGTGAATGTTTTTTGTGTGGAGCTATCTTGCAAAAGACCTGTAAGTTGTTTTGTCATGAAAAGAATGATAGTTCAAAGTAATCAATTCAGAATCACCAGTAACTGTTTCATGTCAGTTAACAGTCATAGACAGAACTTTACACCAGACTACATACCTGTAACTTCCGATGAATTTTTTTCTTTCCAGTGTTTATGTATGTGCAATGCAGGCTATAGATAGCCGATGCGGTCTGGATTGTCACACTACTTATGAAAGATTTCCAAATAATTTGATTGTTCACATTCTTGTGCAGCAATGTACTCCTTTATGCAATGCACAATGTAGTTTTAATTTCAAAATGTTAATGTGGAATGTAGCTGGATCGAATGTGGAATAATTGAACTTTTAAAATCTTAATCGAATGTGGAATAAATGAACTCTTAAAACCTTATCAAAACACTCGCTTGGTATCCACGTAGGCAATGCTGTTAAAAAATGATAAAGCTACTGCTAAAACATTTTGCTCTAGTCTTGATGTTCAATATTTGTTGTAGTTGTCCATTTCGTGTTTTTGAATACACATTGTAGTGGATAAGGGTCACCTTTTCTGTTAATCATTAACTTATATTTAGTTTTGATTTAGTAAGCAGGCTTTTGCCTGCGGGCTGCCTATTGAAAATTATGATTTAGTACAGACAAAATATGCCCTAGTAAATATCAACAATTTTTTTTCTCATTATTCCTAACATTTATCAGATATGTATGGCTAATGCATGTTGGCCAATTGCGTTCATGCCTACCTGTTGTGGTGCTTCCCTTCAGGTGGTGCCTGCCTGCTGTTGGTGCTGACTGGAAGGTGGTGCTCACTTTGGCAACACCAATATCCTAAGTCCTTCTCAGTTTTATAAAGTTTTATAAAGTACTAGCTGCAGTACCTGGCGTTGCCCGGGCTGGACACAGGGTGATGTATTGTCCGCGAGTTAAAGCAAAATGGATAGCGCTATATGACAGCGTGGTGGACATAGAGAAATGACACTCAATTACTGTTTGTATGTCTATGACCTATGATTTTCTGTTTACCCATGGCGATCTGTTTAACCGTTTAGAAGTTGATACACTGCAGCGCCATCTAGCTGCGAGTTACAAAAAAATGGATAGCATAAAAACCTTCACCATGAAAGAAAAAAAAACACTCTGATGTGCCAATTTTCACGGCGATCGGTCAAATGGTGTTGGAGTTTATCGACGTCATACATACCAACATCCAATTTTATATATTTAGATATAAGTATGTATGTGTGTATATATGTTAATATATGTTTTAGTCCATACAACACAAATCTTGTAAATGTTACACACGGTAAAATTTATTGCAGACGTGTGTATTCGAAAAGTCCATAAATTTGTTATCTTACAAATTGAATGTAAAAAATTCTGAAAAATGTTATCTTTCAAAGCTCTGTATGTATAATTTTCTTGTAAATGTATATTTCAGTTAATCAATGAATCCTTTTAGATTGTAGCATGTTTTGGATATGCAAACTGTAAATATGTAAATTATGTGTTCCATAACATTATGGTATCAACTAAAAACAAGGCTCAACGGAATGTAAATAAAATATATAAAAACAAACATACTTGCAGTGAATACATTGTGTTTTGTACGTATGTGTCGTGTACACCATAAAAGTTTGTCGACTGTTGGTTGGGCATGGAACAAATAAAATAAATAAATAAATAAATAATGAGAATAGACAACATGGAAGCCATTATCCAAAACAAGTTTTAAACAGAACATTATTCAGAAGGGATTATAATGACCCTTCAGATGACAAACAAAATTACCGGGAAAATTTTTTAAGTAAGAGAAAAACTTCACCCATACATTCTGCCATCAAGACTCCTTTGCCTGAATTTCTATCACTTGTGTCTAAACTATTGCATTAAAAGCTGGACAGCTCACAGTTCTACCACATCACATCAGACAAGCGTGGGGAAGCATACCTGGTCGGGCGATAGCGAACTGTCCGCAGACGCGTTGCGTTCCTGGTTGGAAGCGGATCTCTCAGTCTTGCACGCGGTGTGGTAGTCAACTTTTGCTTTGTTCACCTTGGATAGAAGCTTCGACCAGGGCTTTTGAGCTTTCTTGAATGAATCTTCCATTTCCTTGCGTTCTTTTATCTGGATCATTGACTGAGGGAAACACAAAGTAGCGAATTTGTTAACACAAACTATAAACTCTTTTTTAGGAAATACACGTCAATGAATTTTTTCCTGAACTCCAGAACTAAGTGAAACAAGTATTTAAAATTAAATATTCCGAAGAAACACCATCCAATTTATTCATACAATATCTGGGCTAAATGTGAACAAATTTTCACCTGACAAAGCTGTTATTTCTTTGAACTGTAGTGTAGGGAAATTGGACAGGCAAGGTTACCCACCCTGCAGAAGGACTGATCAGTAAACAGAGAACTATGATGGTGCAAAAATGTGTATCTATTTTATTAAGTCATTCATTAATAACTCATCTATACATGAATGTTTTTCAAAAGAAACATAATAGTTTTAAAAATAAATGGAAATGGTAGAAAATAATTTTGTAATTTTTTTTATAAGTTGTTATATATTTTAATATTAGGAAGGGTTTAAAAGTTAAAAATACATTCTAAGCAATGGATATTGTTAAAAAAAACTGTTTTTATTTCATAACAAAATCATTAAAATGATACATCAGATACCAAACTATAGCCCAGTGGATTAAATCTTCAATTTAAAAATTTAAGTAAGCTGAATCTGTACCAATTAAACCTACCTTACCTAACGACCATCCACACATGACACAAACAAACACCCAATAGATGGGATCCGAACCCACAACAACTGGAGGGTGGCAAGTAGGCATACACACACACCACACCACACCACTGAGATCAGCCATATGCAGGGGTTTTCAGCTGAGGAGCTCGAAAAAACTAAGTGTGGTAAAAATTTAACCACTATGTCTGCAAACAGCTCTACATCCACGGCCGTAATGTTTATGTGCTAGAAATACGCAAGATTACAAAGAGCACCATCAGACGGATCCAAAGGGAAGGGGGAACGGGTCTTGGTGGCACTATCCTGATTTGAAACTTTTAACTGGATGAAATGGTGGCTTCTGGACAAAACTGGGAAGGACATTAGTTTTAGAACAAATCCCCAACAGAGCTTCTGGATCTTGTGCCACTGCAGGCCCGAGCTCTTCCCAGCTTTGCAGTGTGTTCTTATGACGTGACACTTTTAATTAATGCTTTACATCAGCCGATTATGAAAGTTCAAGGTCATGCTGACCTAGTCTGGTATTTTTTTTTGACATGAATATTCTTGTAAGTAATTTTAATATTTAATTACTACATAAATGTCGGTGTGGGACTGTATTTTTGTTGGGAGAAGAATAGATTCCAAAATTCATCTTTTATTTCATAAGACCATTAAGGTAGATGTACCAGTAGTCGTCATGCTAAGAAGAGTTTTATAAAAAAAAAATTGTGTACATAACCTTGTAGGTGTATTACTGCCCCTACATGTTTGTTTTTAACCTCAAACTTTACTCTACAATGCTATCCAACACTCTTCGATAAACACAAATTATTTTTGTAGATTTATAATTTTGAAAAAAGTGTGATTTCGAGCCAGTAGTCGTCATGCAAATTTTCGTGTTTGCCAGTGTTCGTCACATGTTTGTGCCAGTAGTCGTCATGTGCGATTTCGGCTGCATTAGTTTTAATTCATGGATCCAGAATGATAGTATTGTACTATTTGGGCTTCAAATTTTATTTGGTACTATATTTTAAACATCAAAATGGCATTTCATAAAGATCGTTCAGTATTATAATGAATAATCCTCATTAAATTTTGAATTTACTTACAGCACTCACGGAACAAAGAGGGACAGCACATAGAGCTGTAGCAAACCGAATGTATTCGTTACTGAGTAACGGGTGTGCCGTCTAGTAACGAGTAACGAAACGTTACACACGGCTGCATTTTGTTACTCGCATTTCTCGTATATTTTACGCATGCGCGCGCATATTCAATGAATTTACGATACAAAGAACGATGTTTGTTTATTAATAAAGTATAATTTGGAAATTCCTCGTCTAAGTTTTTTTACTGTTTATTAAAGGTATTATGTGTGTAGACAAAGTTTGAGATTGGAACAGAAACAACGTAACAAAGTATTTTTTTACAAATTAGAAATATGTATGTTTTTGTTTTTCACTATCGCGTATTTTCACGTTTTTTTTGTTCTTATCTTAAAAGAGATATAATAAAGCCGCTCTAATGAGATTTAATTGTTTCTTGGTTAACAAAAACTGTTTAATTATCAAATATTGTTAATTGTTTATATTCCATTTATTATTATTTACGCGACGTCATACTGTACGCGTACGCAATACGACTCAATTCGTTGCTGCAACATAACATAGCATGTTATGCGGTATCACAAGTAAAATATAAAAATGAATCAGGGCCCGCCCATCTTCCTACCCAAGGGCGATTTGCCTTTGTATTTATCGGACAATGTGTTCCTTGGCACACTATTTTTTTCCGCTGCTCATTTTATACTCATACCATTCGCTACATCTTTAAGAGCAGCTTCCATGGCTGACTCTTCATACAACGGTATTTTCCGTTTTGGCATTTTGCCCTGTAATTAAAGAACGAGACACATTACAATGTTTAGTTTACTTATTAATGTCAAAATATATATCGAATGACCCCTAAATTAATGTAAACAACAATGCCTACACAATTTTTGCAATCAATAAAGTAAAGTAATTTCCGACCCAGAAGTCGTCATACACATGCATCGGAAGTCGTCATAGGTGACGACTACTGGATCTGATCATAATAACGTACTTTGTCTATTAACAACAAAGAACCAATATTATTTAAGAACTTTAGGGTGTAACTTAGCACAACTTTAAATAAAATATTAAATGTACCAGTGCTCGTCAGGTATGACGAACACTAGCAATACAAGGTTTTTATTGATCCAGTTTTCGTCACCCTAACTAAATCATACAAAGAAAACGAATTTTTTTAAATAAACACTTTCACCTCTTCAAGAACATTTAACTAACACATTCAGCACAAAACATCACGAATAAACATGAAAAATTACAGAATTAGAAGTAAAAATGTGCACTAACGTCCTTAGTGTTTTAGTATAGGAATTCCCCTATTTATCTTCACTGCTCTACGAACTTTTGATGCACGGACTTTTTTTGATTGAAAATAGTATTTGTTCCGAAAACTATTGTGGTAATTTCAGCTAGAACGTCGACCAAATTTTTGTCAATATTTAAGTTGGCGATATATTGAGCTACTTCTCTATTATTTACATTTGAAGTTGCTAGTGACGACCATTGGAGCAGTGACGAGTACCGGTGCACTTACCTTAACAGTTTTCAGACAATCAAAACTAATTAACAGAACATAACACTCAACTACCTGCAAAATTCAGTGGAATATTTTTAAAGAGTTTTCTGCATATGCAAGAAACTATCGTCTTAGCACATTACGATTGTGATTTGTCAAAATCTGCCACATCATATGTTGTGGAAAAGAACAAAGCTACAAACAACACACTGGTTTTTATTTTTTTTGCAATAATTTAAATTTTGAGACATTTATCCAAATTTCTGACAATAAGTGACATAAATAACATATCCCTAGGCTTTTATAACTAGCTAGAGCCTAGCAGTGCTGGAACTTCTAGAGGAAAATAAATGTTCTTTTTTTTTTTAGGGAGTTATTACAACTGGCATTAATTTTACACCAGTCCATGAATACAGGGCTCAATTACCTTCAAGGGAGTCGTAAGGTTCGGGGTTTGAAAAAAATATCATTTCGGAGCCTTTAGGGATTGTCGTTACATGTTCTTATGAAAACTAAAATTTAAATTTACATTGCTTAAGAATTTATATTTCTGCCAACATTTAAATTTACCTGAATATACATTATATTTATTTTGGGTAGCAATACTCTAATGTTTGAAGTCAAGATAGTAAAAAAAAAAATTCTACAAAGAAATTTACAAATAATTTTTGGTACTTACGTATTAACGTCACCGCAGCTACCTTTAAATATTGTGAACAGTTTGTTGGGTTAGTATAGGAACATTAAAAATACTGTGAAATCATGTGAACTTTTAGTTGGGTCAGGATAGCCACATCTTAAATTGGTAATTCCTCAGCAACCATAATAAATATTTTATAGTTTTTTTTTAATGTAGCTGTACTAACCGAACCAACCATCCACAATATTTAAAGGTAGCTGTGGTGGCATTAATACTTAAGTACCTAATTATCTCAGAAATGCTGCACCTTGGAATATGTTCCTGGGGGGCGAAAGCGGGCCTCGGTGGAACCCTACCTTGTGGTACGTATCTTTCTGCCACGTCTTCACTTGCTGTATGACGTCGTTGCTGAGGTTGTCTTTGACGCGGAGGTGCAGGTCACACATCCTGTCCGCCTCCACTAGGACGCCTTTCCAGCCCGCCTCCGTTGTTCCGTACTCAGGACCTGACGAACAGTGGGTAACACTAGCACCAACATCATCACTGCAACATTACAGCCAGCTGTGCACAGTTCCGCCCGACTGAAAAACCACCTGGTATAAAGTTCGCAGGCTTCACGGCCATTGTCTGAAGTAGCTTGGCTTCTGGAATGTAGCTGCGTCCTTGGCAAATTATTCACCGACGTTTCTGTCGACATTGCAGTTGCCATCATCAGGGAGCAGTTACCTACTCTGCTCCCTGATGATGGTGACCGAAACGTCGGTGAATTATTCGCCAAGGACACGGCTACAACAAGAAGCCAATCTCCTTCACCTGGTATAAAATCATTCAAAATCTATCACGATCTAGCTATATATTAACATTAGGCCCTGCCTTACTCTTAGCAATTATTATTATATTTAACAACCAAAGTAAGTGTTAATTATAAAAAAAAATAAGATGTTACTAAAATGTGTTTTTTGTATTTCAAATTTGATTCATAAGAACCTAAACAAAAATAAAAACCAGTATAGATGCAAATAACACTGTGAAAGAAGTTACTGACACAATTGCTTCCGTTAGGACTTAAATAAAGCATTAACAAAATATAAACAAAAAAATAGCACACTGAACAGTGACAAATAGATAAAAGTAGACTTCAGAATCAGTTTTCAACAAACCCCCATTAATTGAGGATGAGTAATAGGTTTTGCCACAATACTTTGCTATTGTCAAATCTATATTGCAAAGAAGTACAAACTAAAAAAAAAATGTAAACAATCACAAAATCATTAATTTAAATAGAAAAGATACTTACTTCCTAAGAAAGCATTTTATCCAGCCATAAAAAAATTTACCCCTTTATTATGTACTCTAATACAAATTTGAAACTTTATGGTATCTGGGATCCTAATCTTTCAATATTTTATATCAAATTGAATTTTAATTTACATTTTATTATATTTAAATAAAGCTAATTCAGTGTCCGAACACTTTTTTAGCAATGTGACATCAACAGTGACATAAAATATCATAAATATATTTAAAACTGTTCTATATCAACAATTAAATTAATGAAATGTAACAAAAAAAAACACTAAAAAATATATAAAATTAAAATCTTTAGATTTAATTACTACCTTTTTCAATAATATCATTCCACTTTTTCGCCCAGCCTTTGAGACTCTTGGCATATGCCTTTTCAATGTCCGCGCGCTCTTGTATGAGCGCCATGAGATCGCTGCACAGCTTGTAGCCATCTTCTATCCTCTTTGTCGTCCGTTTGTAGTTGCCTGGTTCCCAAAAGGAGTCGCTCGTTGCTATGAGCATGTTGTCATCACTGTGGTGGGACATGGTTCACACCAGATCTTCCACCCGTCCACCTGCTGGCCAGATTCACACTCAGTTAACAATCAATAACAAGGTTAAATAGATAGAACTCTGCTGAATAGGTGACATGCCACTCGTCACAAAACAGCACCACCATTTAAAATCATTGTTTTTCATACATCATGCATCACTGGCTATTTCTACTATATTTAACACAACAAAAATAATGCTGAGAACAAAAAAAATACTATCATTAAAATTAGGATTCCACCCTATTTATGTCATAAAAATTTTTCCAAGTGAAAATTACTTTTATCTCAAAAAAGTAATACTTTTTAGCCATGTTTCAAGAGATTTTTTTATCATGCAACAAAAATTGAATGCCACGCAACGTAAATTTAAAAGGATGAAGTCCAATGTGCATGCAAGTTTTGTCCAGCTGTGATCAGACACAACATAAGACATTGGAGTACATAGTTTATTTTCAAATGAATGGAAAATAGTTGAAGTAAAAAAATATTGAAAATAATATGTTCACACATTTAATACTTAACTAACAGCTACAACTACTAGTACCTATTATTTTTATGTTGAAACCAGCAAACACAGTTACTTCAATTTAGTTTTATTCAGATTCACTTATAATTTATAAGCAAAGAAAATTGAGTTAGAATATACAGTGCATCAATGATATTTATCACTTCGTTGGTTCTCTTGAATATGACCAACACTGTGCCATCTTGAATTCAACCACCTTGGAACCAAGCACTCCAATCCCCCAAATGTTGCAATCTTGAAAATCTGTAGTTATATTCCAATTTTAATGAAAAAAATTTGAAACCATAAAAAATTAAAATAATAAATTTTTTATAATAAAATATGATATCATCCTAGGTTCAAACCTGGTGATGACAAAAAAAAAAAGATGACAGATCCTTCCTCCACACATTTTGATACAGCTACATGCAACGATCCTGGCTCCATGTTACCTTCTGCGACTAATGACAGATGCAAAGTGAATATTTTTTTAAACTGGAACATTTATTTAATTACATATATTTTTTACTATGTCATCATCAGGGATATTTAATTTACAATTTTGAAAGACACCTGGTCAAGTATTTCTGCTTTTCAACAACAGATGTCGCCACATGTTGTGTGGTGGTAAATATTTTTGTTTTGCATGATAGTGTTTCTCGACTATCTCAGGCATATTATTTAACAATGTAATATTTTTTTTGTTTCAATTCCACCTGATAAAAATATTTTTCTGATTGTGCTTCCTTTGCACTAATTGTGTTTCTCATTGTCCTTCCTTATCGCTGATTGTGCTTCAAAATTGCTTCCTTTTTTAAAATGTGGATGTGGCTGGCCACCGACTGTTATGTATAACTCCAATGAAATTGCATGTCAATTGTATATTTCGTGTTTGTTTTTTGTGAAATTGTATATTTTGTGCTTTTGTTTTTTGTGAAATTGTATATTTTGTGTTTTTGTTTTTTGTGAAATTGTATATTTTGTGCTTTTGTTTTTTGTGAAATTGTATATTTTGTGTTTGTTTGTTTTTTGTGAAATTGTATATTTTGTGTTTTTGTTTTTTGTGAAATTGTATATTTTGTTTTTTGTGAAATTGTATATATTGTGTTTGTTTGTTTTTGTGAAATTGTATATTTTGTGCTTTTGTTTTTTGTGAAATTGTATATTTTGTGTTTGTTTTTTTTGTGAAATTGTATATTTTGTGTTTTTGTTTTTTGTGAAATTGTATATTTTGTGTTTTTGTTTTATGTGAAATTGTATATTTTGTGTTTGTTTTTTTTTGTGAAATTGTATATTTTGTGTTTTTGTTTTTTGTGAAATTGTATATTTTGTGCTTTTGTTTTTTGTGAAATTGTATATATTGTTTTTTGTGAAACTTTATATGTATATATTTATTTTCTATATGTACTTGACATGTATCATACCCCAGTAATGGGGTCAAAGGATATGAAAATAAATAAATAAATAAAAATAAAAAAAGGCTTTGCCTTATAAGAAGACTGCAGACATCGAGAAATGATTGTAATTTTGTTTTATTTTTCAAACCTGAGGTTTTTTTTGTGTGTTTTGCATTGATCAAGTATCAAACTGAGGTGATTGATTTTTTTTTTTGTGATTTTTGAAATTTTCCCCAAATTTCTAACTTAAAAATTAAAGATTTTCATCAAGATGGCGGCCACCACAGTAATAAATGAATATTGCACTCTAGCATGCAAAAATTTAACTAAAATGGCCGCAGCCCACTCCAACAGACAAAAACAAAATGTCGGATCCAAGATGGTGTCCTCCAGCAGATGCAAACAATATGGCCAACAGGACATCATACTGGCTGACATAATATCTACCTTGGCAATAGTGGCGGGATATCAGTCTGCTGGTGGCTTCCATGAAGGAAGGATCTGTCAGCATTTTTATTTTGTCCTCGCCGGGTTCGACCAAGAACATTTTCATAATTTTTTATT
Organism: Bacillus rossius redtenbacheri; assembly: GCF_032445375.1. Classification (NCBI taxonomy): domain Eukaryota; kingdom Metazoa; phylum Arthropoda; class Insecta; order Phasmatodea; family Bacillidae; genus Bacillus; species Bacillus rossius. The sequence continues at coordinate 36,903,505 of NC_086342.1, read as the reverse complement.
GAAAATTTATTATTAAAATTTTTTATGATTTTTGACTTTTATATTTTTTCTATTAAAATCGGATTTTAAAGATGGCAGCCATAACGAAAATTGCAAAATTCTGGGATTGGTACCAAGATTGTTAAATTAAATTAAAGATGGTGTCTTAGGTCAAAGTTAAAGGTCATAGCCAAGGTTAAAGGTCAAGGTCAAAAGTCACCCATAAAATTAATAAAATCTATTAAAATATTTTTTATATATTTTTAAATTCTTCCCATTAAAACTGGATAATAATTACTGATTTTTAATATGACGGACAGTTTTCAAAATGGCAGAAGTTCTTCTTATTATAATGTTATTAAATTGTTATAACTTTTAAATTTTACCCCCGATTTTTAGCATTTAAAATGCATATTTTCAAGAACCCGGCGCATCCTGCCCCACTAATCGCAGATATTGAGATAATTCTTGATGCGGGAGCCAGTGCGCCGCGCGGATAGACCACCCGCCTCTCAGCGGCGTCGTGCGGGAGAGGGATATCCAGGTTTCTGGCCCTGTATCTGTATTCACTGGCGGCTAAATGCCATAGATAAAGGCAAAAGATTTGTCCACGAGCTTGGTTGAGACGGGAATTAATAAAAATATTACATAATCACCTTCACTCTATTTTTCATGCACATCGTCAGTCAAAATGTATTTCACTGTGAACATATGTGAAAAATAATATTTTGTTAATTGTCGTGGAATAGAAATGAATACAAGTCTTTGTAAAGATTGTCGGAAACAGTTAACACAATAAATAGTATTCGTCCCCTTCGTTGACTGCATTGAATCATGTGTAGAATCGAGGCAGAAACATATCGAATGCACTGATTCAGTATTAACTCGAGTATCTGCGAGTAATCAACCACCTGCAGGGTATAACGAGCAAGACAACTGAATAAAATTTTGTTAAAATGACACGCATTGTTCAACTGAATCAGAAACGGTAAGTCATTACAAAACAATTTCTGAAACGAGCAAGACAACTGAATTAAACGTTATTAAAATGGAACGCATTGTTCAAGTGAATCAGAAACGGCAAGTCATTACAAAACAATTGCTGAAACTACAGGAATTCCACGAGCAACAGTAGCTGTTATCCAGATATATGAAACTAGTTCGTCTGTGATCAATAAACCAAAAAGCGCTACGACCAAGGAAGCTGACAAGACGAGAACAGAGAAGGATTGTGCGATCGGTGCAGCAAAATCCTCATGTTTCTGGTCCTGCGCTTCGATCTGATGCAGAAGAACATCAGCATCGACACATGACGGGTGTTACACACAGTTGTATCAGTGGGAAGCATAAGACGGAAGAAGCCCTCATTGGGCAAAGAAAAACAAAGCTTCCTTTTATAAAACAGTCCATCAGCATGCAACCATAGGTTGGAGTCAGGTTTTTATTTACAGAAAAACGCAAAGTACATTCACTCGATCAGAGAAGAACGAAGATCCCCAGTACAAGAACCTGCAGTCTACAGTCATGTATGGTGGTGGAAGCGTGATGGTAAGGGAATGTATGTTGACAGCTGGACAGTTAACTAACACTTTATAGCTGCACCAATGGATGAGTAAAGATGGTGTATCTGAATGTATTGAAGCAGAACCTGAGACCTAGCCTACAGAAGCTGAGCATCGAAAGCGCCTTTTTATTTATTTCAGCAAGATAATGATCCGAATAATACCACCGAATCGTCAACGGCTGGCATTTAATTATTACGGGCTATAGTGAAACATGCATGAGAAAAGCGGATTTTAAGTAAAGAATATCTTGAAGAGTGTTTCGCTAAAGAATGGAGGAAAATATGCCCAAACATCACACGATAACTTGCAGAATCAACACCAAGGTGGCTAAAAGCAGTCATCACTTCAAAAGAAAATATCACCAAATAATAATTGTTGTAACTGTGAACTGTGTTATTGTACTAGACGTGTACTTTAACATCGTACATTTTTTGTAGGAATATAAATTTTTTGTTTGTTTATTTTCAGAGCTACTGAAATAATCCATTTTTAAGTTATTATAGCTGTTACCCTGGTACGAATTTGAAAATTTTTAAATCTTTTTTCATTTCATTGTCCATAGATCCCAAAGCCATATAGTGTGTGTGTACGTGTGTATATATATATATATATATGTGTGTGTGTGTGTGTGTAAGTGTATATACAATATATATAAAAGTAGTATAGTTTGGCCGGTCCGAGCGCTAGTCGGAGTGAGGTGTAGGTGGTGGATTTTGCTGTCTTGTAACCTACATCTTCCATGACATCACAGCGGCCATCTGGAATCTGGAAATATGTCACCATTGCACTTTTCGTTGAGGCGACATTATGAATTCTGACATCACGGCGGCCATCTTGGATGACCTTGACCTTTTACTAACCTTTAACTTTGACCTTGACCTTAGAACTTGAAAATATGACCTTGACATTTAAACTCAGTCGCCATCTTGTATGCCGCCATTTTATCATCGAGCCCCCCAATCCCCTAATGTTGAAATAACTCCCTTAGTAATTACAATTGTTTAAAATTGTTTGTAAACCTTATAAATACTGTCTAATACTTTAGTCTGAAGCAAATTTTTGATTCAACTAACCATTGCTGCAAAAGGTGGATCAAGAGGGGTTAAAATACAAAAATAAATTCATAACTACCTTAGTAATCACATCATCAAATTCGTTCAAAATTGTTTGTAAATCTTATAATTTTTATCCAAAACTTATATCTGAAACAATTTTTAACAAGATGGGTTAAAAAAAATGGGGTTAAATCACTATCACTACAAAATTAAAACTAAGTCGCTTCCCGCTGTGTCTTTCCCTATGTATGCTTAGATCTTTAAAACTACGCAACGGATTTTGATGCGTATTTTTTTAATAGATAGAGTGATTCAAGAGAAAGATTTATATGTATAATACATGCAGAATATAGTAGAGAAACACTGATAATTTTAGAGGTTTCTAATGTGATGTAAATAAACACATTTATTTGCGCTTACATTGCAAACGCTGGCTGAACCCTATGAGATAGATCAAAATAATGTGCTACAGTATTGTACACCTTAAAAAGGTCTACAAAAAAGTCAGCGATGGTATATGTCTATCTCTTAGGGATAACCCACAATAACCATTTTTTATCCTTTACTTTTTGCGAGAAATAATGGCTTATTTACGAAGCGATTTTAAGCAATACAGCATTAATCCTTATCCAATTAAGTACCTTAAATACATTGTGCATTTAATATAGATCCATATGGCCCTTACAGCATGTAATTTAAATTAATATTTTCGAAGATATTACACATGCACTCATTACATTGCATTGCGCCGACGCAAATACTGCTCGGTCGATACTGTTCTCGATTTGGAAGAAGCTGTTCATTTTCTTAAAGAATTTCTTAATTTTTTGAACCCGTCTGGACTCCCTCCTAATAAAATAAAATGGTGTTGAAAGTAGGTTGTCCTGTTATTTTATTAAGAAACCTGAATCCACCTAAACTTTTCAATGACACGCGTTTGCTGGTAAAATCACATTGCAGGCTTAGATTTGAGCGTTGAGTGTTTTCCACATGGCCAATTATATGTCCCTCTTTCAAGATTAACCTCTAAAGCCTCATGTTTGTATTATCTAATGACAAAAAAAGCTGTGAACGTTGTATATAAAGACATTCTGTAGTATATTTAGTATCTGCATTGCACCCGTACGAAGCCGGGGCGGGTCGCTAGTTTAAAATAAATACAAAATTTCCGTACAATGTACACTATCAAATTCTTCCCAATTTATTGCAAAACCAACAACTTTCGTTTTAAATAATTTTTATAAGACCTACCATTTCTACAAGGGGTAGAGTAAACAGGATTTGAAAGACAAAAAATATTCATAACTCCGTCAGTAGGCACACCATCAAATCCGCTCAAATTGTTTGCAAACCCTACCTAAAAAATTTGTTTGAAAATTTCTTATACAACCAACCACAGCAAAGGGTGGACAAAAAATGTGTTAAAAAACGAAAGTAAATTAATTTCTCCGTTAGTAAGCATACCATCAAATCCGTTCAAATGGTTTGTAGATCTTTTAACTTTTATCTAAAACTTTTGTCTAAAAGAATTTTTTATAATACAAAAAATTATTGCAAGGGGTAAGAAAAACCAGGGTTTGGAATAAGAAAATAAATTTAACTTCAGTATCATGTACGCCATCGAATCCATTCTTATTTTTGTTTAACTTTGTAAATATTGTCTAAAACCTTTCTTATAATAAATTTTTATTTAACCAACCATTGCTGTAAGCGGTGGAAATAACGTTTGAAAGTATACAATCAAATCCGTTATAATTTTTTGCATGAATACTTAATTTTATCTAAAACTTTAGCTAAAACCATTATTGATGAAACGAATTATTACCGTACAAATACGGGTTAAAATTTAAAAAATCAAATCTTTCTTAGTTTTAAATTCGTTCGAATTGATTTTAAACTATCTTGTTATCTTAAACCTTGGTGCAAAGCAAATTTGTATAAGACCACATCATTAGTGCAAGAGATGAAAAATAATTTTGGTAAGTCCAAAAAATTTAATAATTACTTTAGTTGGCATAATTTGTAATTAATTAGTTTTAAGCTATTCAATGCTGGCTGCATTGAGTTAAATCATTCATAATTATTTTCGCTGCATGAAAAAATAGAAAATGTTTGGTCGGTCATTTTGTAAAATTGGAGAATGTAATAAGTTATGTACATGAAGTTCTTAAAATGTTCCTGAATTAGGTTCTACGAAATCTACCAACGCCTGTACGCTTTTCCGAAAGGGAATTATTTTTGACGTGATAACGTCTTATAAATCGATGAACGCCGGCTGCACGCACGAAAAAGCATTACTCATTGTCACGTTCCGCTTGAGCCGAGCGTGCAAGAACCGACCAACCACACCGTGCGAGAAAATCTTCTATAATATCAGACAGGTTAAGGCGGGCTTTTTAAAAGCAGCAATTTAAAATTTTTGATTTATTTGTCCAATTTCGTCATTTAAAATTAACAATGTATCGATATTGATTTGATTTCAGTTTATTTCTATAAATAATTGTTCGTGATTATATTTAAACAAATTATTTAAATTAAATTAGCAAAAACTTTAAATAATATTTGAAAATTAAAAAGTACGCAATTTTTCATCAATGTTTTTTTATGACGTTATCGCGAAAAATTATCGTCCGTAAACCGACTTCACAGACAACCCCCCTTTTTTTTAATAGTAACGTCATCTGCAATGTCAATTAAACCAGATAAAGTGTATCAAAATGAACTTATTTTAGCATTCGTGTTATTCATTGTGAATGGCGAGCGGACAAATACTTTTGCGGACTGCGTGCAAGTATGGACAACACTTGAGGCGAGTGCGGACACTGGACCGAGATCCGGGATCTTGGATGCACAAAGGCGAGATCTTCGCTGCACGCGCCACATCTGCGGACGCAATTAGATGGCGGACTCGTTAACTCCGGGCCCATTACCGGGGCAGTCTCGAACAATGCTTTAACGCATCTGCGTCATGCATGGTCCGAATAGCGCGGCAGGGGGCGCGCGTCGTAATTAGGTTCTACACTTGGAAAGTACGCTATCTTGCGGGACCGAGACGAGATGCTTCACAGCCGAAACTGACGAATGATGACTTGCAGTTGTTGGATGGCCTCGGCGGTATTAGAGGCAATGTATTCAACAATATTATGACGCAAGGAGTACTTACACAAAAAGCTAAATTTGTATTCAACGAATCTTGAAGTAACATCTTAACTCTCGGTATACGGTTATTTGGCAGGGGTAATTTAGTGACTGGGACGGAAGTCGCATGGAACGGAAATGTGTGAAAAAACGGTACTGCCATCTATAGCGGATGGCGCGAACCAAGTTCACAATGCCAAATGGAAACTTTATAGTATTAAGTGTTTAAATATTTTTTATAAATTCCTTGTCGAAAATAAGGTTCAATGCCTATCATATCAATTTTTATCGGAGCCATTTCATTATATAGTTGAAATTTCGGTCTGCAAATGGAATGATTCGAAAGTGGATGCAGCTTCTCCGGCACATAAGTCTAGCGGCGGCTGCAGAAACTGGAGGCATTGAAGCATTTGGAGCACTTGAAGCTGTAGGAACAATTATAGCTGTTGGATATATTGGAGCTTTGGAGCTTTGGAGCTTTGGAGCTTTGGAGCTTTGGAGCATTTGGAGCTGTTGGAGCAATTGGAGCATTGGAGTATTTGGAGCTGTTGTAAGTAGTATAGCATAGTTCCTCCGAGATCAGGGTTCAGGGTGTGGATTGAGATTGTCGGTCCGCCATCTTGGATTGTGACGTCACGGCGGCCATCTTGGATTGTGACGTCACGGCGACCATCTTGGATAAGCGTAACGGGACATAACGTAACGGGACACAGCGTAACGGGACATATCGTAACGGGACAAGTAGATCACGGCGGCCATCTTGGATCCGCCATCTGTAAATCGAGCGCCCCACTCATGATGAAATGTTCGTCTCTGTAGCCATATTGATTTTTTTCTGTTCCGCTGCAGGCCGCCATCTCGGATACCGTCGACTTTGTTTCTGTTGTTTGTTCCTAGATAGCGCCAGCGTCGCTCTTGATTTTTTTCTGTTCCACTGGAGGCCGCCATCTTGGATACCGTCGATTTTGTTTCTGTTGTTTGTTCCTAGATAGCGCCAGCATCGCTCTTGATTTTTTTTGTTCCGCCGCAGGCCGCCATCTTGGATACCGTCGACTTTGTTTCTGTCGTTTGTTCCTAGAGAGCGCCAGCGTCGCTCTGTCTCATCACATAAGGTCGATGTTCCATTACCTACCATAGTTATTAAGAACCTTATCGACATTTTAAATTTTATTTTTTATGAAAAATATATTGGAAACGCTGTGATTCGAACCATCGCAGCTCTGATCTCTAGGTTGGAAAACATACGCCTTTAACCGCTCAGCCATCGAGACATTTACCAGACCGAAGATTAAATAAGGTATATATAAAAATAACATGCATATTTGGACTTGTAATTTTTTTTAATTTAAAGTAATAATAGCACCACCTGTTCGAGACGGACCCACCATCTTGTCATTTGGCCGCCATCTTGAAAATCTGTAACTTTTATGCTAGAGATGCGGGAAAAAGTTCAAAATTTATTAAATAAATTGACAATAAACATAATGTTTGATTATATCGATGTACGTCCTTGGTTCGATTCCCGACGAGAGTAAACGGTCGATCCTTCCTCCATGAAAGCTACCTAGATGATCTACCACCAGCAGTACCAAGGTATATATCATCAACAGGTATGACATCATGTCCGCCATCTTGTCTATATCCGCTGGAGACCACCATCTTGTTTTTCATCTGCTAGAGTGTGCCGATCCCATGTAGTATAATTATCTGGTCACCATACTTTTGTCCTCAACTGTTGACATTGAACATTGACCTTGAAATTTGACCTTGACCTTGAAAATTGACCCTAACCTTGAAATTTGACCTTGACCTTAGCCTTTGGCCTTGACCTTGAAATTTGACCTTGACCTTGAAATTTGACCTTGACCTTGAAATTTGATCTTGACCTTGAAATTTGACCTTGACCTTGAAATTTGACCTTGACCTTTAAATTTGACTTTGACCTTGAAATTTTACTTTGTCCTTGTCGACCATCATGGACCCGACATTTAATGTTCAGTACATGCTACCAGGAGCGACCAACTGCTGGAGTACGTCATCTTGTGTGTGTACTAATATTATAGAGTACATTTACATCTGGTTAATTTTATTTTAACCTGCTACAGTGCAGTAATCATTTATTACCGAGGTGCCCCCCCGCCATCTTGAAATTCGGACGCCATCTTGAAATCATGTAATAATGTAGCTAGAAAAGCGGGAAAAAATCCAAAATTCATCAAAAAAATCACTCATTAACTTACAAATCGAATCGATGGATCCCTGTCCACGGTTCGATTCTTGACCAGAGACAGTTGTAACTAATTATTAAATAAATGTTAGGTTCTGTTTTCCATTACCTTTCGCGGAGTTTATTAATCATTCACTCTACGAAAATCAACTCAAGTCAATATACCGGACCAACGAATTAAATCAGTGCCGATTAGCCTATTATGAAAGTCTAATTTTTCAATAATCTGAATAACATATAAGCCGTTCATGTACAAAGCCACACATATAGATCAATTGCCTTCAGTCCATGAGACCGAGTCATTTCATTATCAGATGTATAGGCTAGTCATTTCAGGACCACATGACCTTCGTAATCCATCGTGACATTTTTATACATTCTAAAGGACCAAGTAACCTTGTAAAATATTTTAGTAACACCAAGAGGTGATAAACTAGTAAATATTCAATCACTACATTTTTTACTACGCGCAATCAACAAAAAAGGAAGCACCAACAACGAAAAGGCAGCACATTTGGAAGCACCGACAACGAAAAGGCAGCACATTTGGAAGCACCGTCATCGAAAAGGCAGCACATTTGGAAGCACCGACAACGTAAAGGCAGCACATTTGGAAGCACCGACAACGAAAAGGCAGCACATTTGGAAGCACCGACAACGAAACGGCAGCACATTTGGAAGCACCGACAACGAAACGGCAGCACATTTGGAAGCACCGACAACGAAAAGACAGCACATTTGGAAGCACCGACAACGAAAAGGCAGCACATTTGGAAGCACCGACAACGAAAAGGCAGCACATTTGGAAGCACCGACAACGAAAAGGCAGCACATTTGGAAGCACCGACAACGAAATGGCAGCACATTTGGAAGCACCGACAACGAAACGGCAGCACATTTGGAAGCACCGACAACGAAAAGGCAGCACATTTGGAAGCACCGACAACGAAACGGCAGCACATTTGGAAGCACCGACAACGAAACGGCAGCACATTTGGAAGCACCGAAAACGAAACGGCAGCACATTTGGAAGCACCGAAAACGAAACGGCAGCACATTTGGAAGCACCGACAACGAAAAGGCAGCACATTTGGAAGCACCGACAACGAAAAGGCAGCACATTTGGAAGCACCGACAACGAAAAGGCAGCACATTTGGAAGCACCGACAACGAAATGGCAGCACATTTGGAAGCACCGACAACGAAACGGCAGCACATTTGGAAGCACCGACAACGAAAAGGCAGCACATTTGGAAGCACCGACAACGAAACGGCAGCACATTTGGAAGCACCGACAACGAAACGGCAGCACATTTGGAAGCACCGACAACGAAACGGCAGCACATTTGGAAGCACCGACAACGAAACGGCAGCACATTTGGAAGCACCGATAACGAAACGGCAGCACATTTGGAAGCACCGACAACGAAACGGCAGCACATTTGGAAGCACCGACAACGAAAAGGCAGCACATTTGGAAGCACCGACAACGAAACGGCAGCACATTTGGAAGCATCGACAACGAAACGGCAGCACATTTGGAAGCACCGACAACGAAACGGCAGCACATTTGGAAGCACCGACAACGAAACGGCAGCACATTTGGAAGCACCGACAACGAAACGGCAGCACATTTGGAAGCACCGACAACGAAAAGGCAGCACATTTGGAAGCACCGACAACGAAAAGGCAGCACATTTGGAAGCACCGACAACGAAAAGGCAGCACATTTGGAAGCACCGACAACGAAAAGGCAGCACATTTGGAAGCACCGACAACGAAACGGCAGCACATTTGGAAGCACCGACAACGAAAAGGCAGCGCATTTGGAAGCACCGACAACGAAAAGGCAGCACCATCATCAAAAAGGCCGCACATTTGTCATTGGCTCCAATATTCATTGGCTCCTATATTCATTGGCTCCATTATTCATTGATTCCATCAGTCTATTGATTCCATCAGTCTAGTGACTCCATCCTTCATTGGCTCCTACAGTCATTGGCTCCTACAGTCATTGGCTCCAACAACTGTCTTTTGTCTCACCAACTCCAAATATATATATTTGGCTAGAATTCTACGAGTCTAAGAGACCATGAGACCACATGGCTACGAGTCTAAAATGATCTAGCTGGTTACGAGTTATACATGGCTTGCGAGGCTACAGAGCTACGAAGTTTCTAGTACACAGGTTTACATGACTGCGAGGATACAGAACTACAAGTCTGCAAGAGTACTTGACTACGAAGGTACTCGTCTACATGACTCCCGTTACCGCATCTGTCTTCGACGGAATTTTCTCTTTTGCTCCAACTGCTCCATCAGCATTATGTTATAAGATTACAAGGCCTCTTGCTTACGTAGCTTCAAGTCTACAAGCCTCCAATGCATCATGACTGCGAGACTACGATCAATGAGGTTACGAGTCTACGCGATTACGAGTCTTCTAGGTTACATGATCGCGAGGCTATAGGACTACGAAGCTTCTAGAACGCATGGTTACGAGACTGCGAGGCTACAATTCTACGAGGTCCCAAGACATCCAGGCTACGCGACTAAGAGCCATGAGGTTACGAGACTACGTGACTACGAATCTTCAAGTTTACGAGACTGCGAGGCTACAGAGCTACGAAGCCTCTAGTACACAGGTTTACGTGACTGCGAGGATACAGGACTACGCGACTTCGAGCCATAAGGTTACGAGATTACGTGACTACGAATCTTCATGTTTACGAGACTGCGAGGCTACAGAGCTACGAAGCCTCTAGAAAACGAGTTTACGTGACTGCGTGGATACAGGAATACAAGTCTGCATGAGTTCTTGACTACGAAGCTACTCGTCTACAAGGCTCCAATTGACACATCTGTCTTCGATGGAATTTTCTCTTTTGCTACATCTACACCATCAGCATTATGTTATAAGATTACAAAGCTACTTGCTTACGTAGCTTCAAGTCTACGAGGCTCCAATACATCATGACTACGAGACTACGAGCCATGAGGTTACGAGACTATGCGATTGCAAGTCTTCAAGGTTACGTCATCGCGAGGCTATAGGACTACGAAGCTTCCAGAACGCATGGTTACGAGAATGCATGACTAATTGGCCGCATGGCTACGAAACTTTATGTCTCTAACTGACTACAATAGCACTATTCAGTGGTGAGAGTTAATTTATTTCATGCAAAGGTACTTGCTGCAAGCAGTTCCACTTTTCAACATCAGATGACGTCACGTTTTGCTTGCAGGTAAAATAATATTTATTTATTTTATGCGGGATGCGGGTTGTTCACTATCGATCGCATAAGAAGAATGGCATCGATAGTCTTCAAGGAGAAGGAAGTTCGTCCTTCCTGCTAGTGCTTCTCAGATTTCTCACGGTCCGCCATCTTGGATTGCGACGTCACGGCTGCCATCTTAGATGGGTGTGACTTTGACCTTTGACCGAAACCGCAGGAATGATCGCAAGCACACGGATTAACCATCAAAATATATATAAGAATTATCAGGAGCACACGGAGAAAACCATCATAATATTGGCAAGAATAATCAGGAGCACACGGAGAAAAACGACACATGTTTTCTTTGATATCATAAAATTACAGAAAAAAAATATTTAGAAATAAAAAAAATTAATAAAAAAATTTAAAATAAAAACAAAAAATACATAAATAGATTCTGCTAGCTTGTAAACTTATCATTGCTGAGCAAAGATAGAGTTCTAGTACAAGCCAGAATTTTATGTATTTTTTGTTTTTATTTTAAATTTTTTTATTAATTTTTTTTATTTCTAAATATTTTTTTTCTGTAATTTTATGATATCAAAGAAAACATGTGTCGTTTTTCTCCGTGTGCTCCTGATTATTCTTGCCAATATTATGATGGTTTTCTCCGTGTGCTCCTGATAATTCTTATATATATTTTGATGGTTAATCCGTGTGCTTGCGATCATTCCTGCGGTTTCGGTCAAAGGTCAAAGTCACACCCATCTAAGATGGCAGCCGTGACGTCGCAATCCAAGATGGCGGACCGTGAGAAATCTGAGAAGCACTAGCAGGAAGGACGAACTTCCTTCTCCTTGAAGACTATCGATGCCATTCTTCTTATGCGATCGATAGTGAACAACCCGCATCCCGCATAAAATAAATAAATATTATTTTACCTGCAAGCAAAACGTGACGTCATCTGATGTTGAAAAGTGGAACTGCTTGCAGCAAGTACCTTTGCATGAAATAAATTAACTCTCACCACTGAATAGTGCTATTGTAGTCAGTTAGAGACAAAGTTTCGTAGCCATGCGACCAATTAGTCATGCATTCTCGTAACCATGCGTTCTGGAAGCTTCGTAGTCCTATAGCCTCGCGATGACGTAACCTTGAAGACTTGCAATCGCATAGTCTCGTAACCTCATGGCTCGTAGTCTCGTAGTCATGATGTATTGGAGCCTCGTAGACTTGAAGCTACGTAAGCAAGTAGCTTTGTAATCTTATAACATAATGCTGATGGTGTAGATGTAGCAAAAGAGAAAATTCCATCGAAGACAGATGTGTCAATTGAAGCCTTGTAGACGAGTAGCTTCGTAGTCAAGAACTCATGCAGACTTGTATTCCTGTATCCACGCAGTCACGTAAACTCGTTTTCTAGAGGCTTCGTAGCTCTGTAGCCTCGCAGTCTCGTAAACATGAAGATTCGTAGTCACGTAATCTCGTAACCTTATGGCTCGAAGTCGCGTAGTCCTGTATCCTCGCAGTCACGTAAACCTGTGTACTAGAGGCTTCGTAGCTCTGTAGCCTCGCAGTCTCGTAAACTTGAAGATTCGTAGTCACGTAGTCTCGTAACCTCATGGCTCGTAGTCGCGTAGCCTGGATGTCTTGGGACCTCGTAGAATTGTAGCCTCGCAGTCTCGTAACCATGCGTTCTAGAAGCTTCGTAGTCCTATAGCCTCGCGATCATGTAACCTAGAAGACTCGTAATCGCGTAGACTCGTAACCTCATTGATCGTAGTCTCGCAGTCATGATGCATTGGAGGCTTGTAGACTTGAAGCTACGTAAGCAAGAGGCCTTGTAATCTTATAACATAATGCTGATGGAGCAGTTGGAGCAAAAGAGAAAATTCCGTCGAAGACAGATGCGGTAACTGGAGTCATGTAGACGAGTACCTTCGTAGTCAAGTACTCTTGCAGACTTGTAGTTCTGTATCCTCGCAGTCATGTAAACCTGTGTACTAGAAACTTCGTAGCTCTGTAGCCTCGCAAGCCATGTATAACTCGTAACCAGCTAGATCATTTTAGACTCGTAGCCATGTGGTCTCATAGTCTCTTAGACTCGTAGAATTCTAGCCAAATATATATATTTGGAGTTGGTGAGACAAAAGACAGTTGTTGGAGCCAATGACTGTAGGAGCCAATGACTGTAGGAGCCAATGACAGATGGAGTCACTAGACTGATGGAATCAATAGACTGATGGAATCAATGAATAATGGAGCCAATGAATATTGGAGCCAATGAATATTGGAGCCAATGACAAATGTGCGGCCTTTTTGATGATGGTGCTGCCTTTTCGTTGTCGGTGCTTCCAAATGCGCTGCCTTTTCGTTGTCGGTGCTTCCAAATGTGCTGCCTTTTCGTTGCCGGTGCTTCCAAATGTGCTGCCGTTTCGTTGTCGGTGCTTCCAAATGTGCTGCCTTTTCGTTGTCGGTGCTTCCAAATGTGCTGCCTTTTCGTTGTCGGTGCTTCCAAATGTGCTGCCTTTTCGTTGTCGGTGCTTCCAAATGTGCTGCCTTTTCGTTGTCGGTGCTTCCAAATGTGCTGCCGTTTCGTTGTCGGTGCTTCCAAATGTGCTGCCGTTTCGTTGTCGGTGCTTCCAAATGTGCTGCCGTTTCGTTGTCGGTGCTTCCAAATGTGCTGCCGTTTCGTTGTCGGTGCTTCCAAATGTGCTGCCGTTTCGTTATCGGTGCTTCCAAATGTGCTGCCGTTTCGTTGTCGGTGCTTCCAAATGTGCTGCCGTTTCGTTGTCGGTGCTTCCAAATGTGCTGCCGTTTCGTTGTCGGTGCTTCCAAATGTGCTGCCGTTTCGTTGTCGGTGCTTCCAAATGTGCTGCCTTTTCGTTGTCGGTGCTTCCAAATGTGCTGCCGTTTCGTTGTCGGTGCTTCCAAATGTGCTGCCGTTTCGTTGTCGGTGCTTCCAAATGTGCTGCCTTTTCGTTGTCGGTGCTTCCAAATGTGCTGCCTTTTCGTTGTCGGTGCTTCCAAATGTGCTGCCTTTTCGTTGTCGGTGCTTCCAAATGTGCTGCCGTTTCGTTTTCGGTGCTTCCAAATGTGCTGCCGTTTCGTTTTCGGTGCTTCCAAATGTGCTGCCGTTTCGTTGTCGGTGCTTCCAAATGTGCTGCCGTTTCGTTGTCGGTGCTTCCAAATGTGCTGCCGTTTCGTTGTCGGTGCTTCCAAATGTGCTGCCTTTTCGTTGTCGGTGCTTCCAAATGTGCTGCCGTTTCGTTGTCGGTGCTTCCAAATGTGCTGCCATTTCGTTGTCGGTGCTTCCAAATGTGCTGCCTTTTCGTTGTCGGTGCTTCCAAATGTGCTGCCTTTTCGTTGTCGGTGCTTCCAAATGTGCTGCCTTTTCGTTGTCGGTGCTTCCAAATGTGCTGCCGTTTCGTTTTCGGTGCTTCCAAATGTGCTGCCTTTTCGTTGTCGGTGCTTCCAAATGTGCTGTCTTTTCGTTGTCGGTGCTTCCAAATGTGCTGCCGTTTCGTTGTCGGTGCTTCCAAATGTGCTGCCGTTTCGTTGTCGGTGCTTCCAAATGTGCTGCCTTTTCGTTGTCGGTGCTTCCAAATGTGCTGCCTTTACGTTGTCGGTGCTTCCAAATGTGCTGCCTTTTCGATGACGGTGCTTCCAAATGTGCTGCCTTTTCGTTGTCGGTGCTTCCAAATGTGCTGCCTTTTCGTTGTTGGTGCTTCCTTTTTTGTTGATTGCGCGTAGTACAAAATGTAGTGATTGAATATTTACTAGTTTATCACCTCTTGGTGTTACTAAAATATTTTACAAGGTTACTTGGTCCTTTAGAATGTATAAAAATGTCACGATGGATTACGAAGGTCATGTGGTCCTGAAATGACTAGCCTATACGTCTGATAATGACATGACTCGGTCTCATGGACTGAAGGCAATTGATCTATATGTGTGGCTTTGTACATGAACGGCTTATATGTTATTCAGATTATTGAAAAATTAGACTTTCATAATAGGCTAATCGGCACTGATTTAATTCGTTGGTCCGGTATATTGACTTGAGTTGATTTTCGTAGAGTGAATGATTAATAAACTCCGCGAAAGGTAATGGAAAACAGAACCTAACATTTATTTAATAATTAGTTACAACTGTCTCTGGTCAAGAATCGAACCGTGGACAGGGATCCATCGATTCGATTTGTAAGTTAATGAGTGATTTTTTTGATGAATTTTGGATTTTTTCCCGCTTTTCTAGCTACATTATTACATGATTTCAAGATGGCGTCCGAATTTCAAGATGGCGGGGGGGCACCTCGGTAATAAATGATTACTGCACTGTAGCAGGTTAAAATAAAATTAACCAGATGTAAATGTACTCTATAATATTAGTACACACACAAGATGACGTACTCCAGCAGTTGGTCGCTCCTGGTACCATGTACTAAACATTAAATGTCGGGTCCATGATGGTCGACAAGGACAAAGTAAAATTTCAAGGTCAAAGTCAAATTTAAAGGTCAAGGTCAAATTTCAAGGTCAAGGTCAAATTTCAAGGTCAAGGTCAAATTTCAAGGTCAAGATCAAATTTCAAGGTAAGGTCAAATTTCAAGGTCAAGGTCAAATTTCAAGGTCAAGGTCAAATTTCAAGGTCAAGGTCAAATTTCAAGGTCAAGGCCAAAGGCTAAGATCAAGGTCAAATTTCAAGGTTAGGGTCAATTTTCAAGGTCAAGGTCAAATTTCAAGGTCAATGTTCAATGTCAACAGTTGAGGACAAAAGTATGGTGACCAGATAATTATACTACATGGGATCGGCACACTCTAGCAGATGAAAAACAAGATGGTGGTCTCCAGCGGATATAGACAAGATGGCGGACATGATGTCATACCTGTTGATGATATATACCTTGGTACTGCTGGTGGTAGATCAGTCTAGGTAGCTTTCATGGAGGAAGGATCGACCGTTTACTCTCGTCGGGAATCGAACCAAGGACGTACATCGATATAATCAAACATTATGTTTATTGTCAATTTATTTAATAAATTTTGAACTTTTTCCCGCATCTCTAGCATAAAAATTACAGATTTTCAAGATGGCGGCCAAATGACAAGATGGTGGGTCCGTCTCGAACAGGTGGTGCTATTATTACTTTAAATTTAAAAAAATTACAAGTCCAAATATGCATGTTATTTTTATATATACCTTATTTAATCTTCGGTCTGGTAAATGTCTCGATGGCTGAGCGGTTAGAGGCGTATGTTTTCCAACCTAGAGATCAGAGCTGCGATGGTTCGAATCACAGCGTTTCCAATATATTTTTCATAAAAAATAAAATTTAAAATGTCGATAAGGTTCTTAATAACTATGGTAGGTAATGGAACATCGACCTTATGTGATGAGACAGAGCGACGCTGGCGCTCTCTAGGAACAAACGACAGAAACAAAGTCGACGGTATCCAAGATGGCGGCCTGCGGCGGAACAAAAAAAATCAAGAGCGATGCTGGCGCTATCTAGGAACAAACAACAGAAACAAAATCGACGGTATCCAAGATGGCGGCCTCCAGTGGAACAGAAAAAAATCAAGAGCGACGCTGGCGCTATCTAGGAACAAACAACAGAAACAAAGTCGACGGTATCCGAGATGGCGGCCTGCAGCGGAACAGAAAAAAATCAATATGGCTACAGAGACGAACATTTCATCATGAGTGGGGCGCTCGATTTACAGATGGCGGATCCAAGATGGCCGCCGTGATCTACTTGTCCCGTTACGATATGTCCCGTTACGCTGTGTCCCGTTACGTTATGTCCCGTTACGCTTATCCAAGATGGTCGCCGTGACGTCACAATCCAAGATGGCCGCCGTGACGTCACAATCCAAGATGGCGGACCGACAATCTCAATCCACACCCTGAACCCTGATCTCGGAGGAACTATGCTATACTACTGTTGTAGCAATTCGAGTAATTTGGGAGATTTGGAGAAATTGGAGCTTTGGAGCATTTGAAGCTGTTGGACCATTTGTATCATTTGCAGCTTTGGAGAATTTGGAGCTTTGAAGTACTTGGAGCAATTGGATCTTTGGAGCAATTGAATTTGTGGAACAATTGGATATTTTGAGCTTATCTAGACAAGAACTTTAGGAGACAATGACTTTTTGAGCTAACGACTGTTGAAGCAAACGACTGTTGGAGCAAACGACTGTTGGAGCAAACGACTGTTGGAGCAAACGACTGTTGGAGCAAACGACTGTTGGAGCCAAAGGCTGTTTCGGCCAAAAACATTTGGAGCCAAAGAGTTGGAGACATTGTACCCTACCGCATCTTGCGGCCGATCGTATTCTACTGTTGGAATCCAATCCTACTAAGTAGAACGTACGTGCAAATATATATGTTCTGTTCGTTAATTGTGCATCCTTTTTTTAGTGCTTCATTTTAAAATGTTATTTTCACTCATTTTACTTATGTATTAATTTATTTTATTTTACTCGTCTATTAATGTGCATGGTTCTTGTTTTGACTCGCGTATTATTACAGCGTCCATGAATTTAACAAGCGAGGTATGGACGACGCGACTCTCAGTTTGTTACTGGCTACGACGGTGTAACGATTACCTAGTTTGACTCATCAGATACATAAGTATGCTAATTAAACTGTTTTTGAGACCTTGATGGCATCTTTAACGTCTTTAACGTCGAACTCGATGGAAGTTGAACCATCGTCTACAGGAACCCTGACAGCAGCGACGACGGCGCCGCGGATCCCGTTGGCATCGTCGACGACAACCACGAAGACCTTGATGGAAGCTGCACCATCGACTGCAGAGATCTTGTCAGTGATGACGGCGCAGATCCCAATAACAGTGATGGAATACAAAACTAAAGGAGACTCCAACAGACGTGGTTAAACCAGCAGAAGAGACTGATTCATGCAGTGCTGGCTGCGGCTTAAACGTCGATTAATGATGTTTTGCCAGCGAACGAGACTTCAATGGTTGGTGATTCGTTAACAACAAACGATTCAATGCAGTTTTTTTTATACATGCCATTGTAGTTTTGCATGGCAACTTCATTCGCAGTGAGCCACAACCTCGAACGCACCTGCTACGGCGCGAGAGTGCAAGATACCGAGCAGGAAACACGATCATGTCACGACATCAATGTGGGAAAACCGAGAAAACACAATCCTGCCAGACGCTTTCTACAATCACAAGCCAGCAGTAATTGCAGCGTGTGCCAACTCGCAGTGGCTGAGCGCTGAGAGCGAACGTTTGAGAAGCGAGTATGCCCGTCCTCTTTCTGACTTCTCTCACATTGTTGGCCATCTTGCCCTCTTCCCTTCTTCGCGGATATTAAGGCCCCCGCCTGTACGGGAACACACGCGGTGCACACAGCTTCAGGAAAAACAACGCGATTTCAAAACTACTCGAGATATCCGAGTGGGGTCTGTTTACGAAAATCATTCAAGAGTTCGCTGAGGGCCGATACGTACTTTTGATTTCGGTTTAGGGTTTAAAACTGTATTTTTGGAATAGTTAAATTGGCTAAAATGTGTGTTTTCAGAGTAATTTTTAGGCGTAAAACAACCATTACAGATTACTGAAAGAGCGAAATGGTTTTCTTTAGAATATGCGAACTCTTTTCTTTCAGTTTGTCTTTGGCGCGATATAAACAAAGCCTACTAAATATTGTGAAGTTATATAAATGGACAAAAATCTTATTTTGCAAATTGAATAATGGAATAATCTGATCAAATTAGTGTGTTGTCATCGGTCCTCGATAAATCTACAAAGTTTGAATGAAATCTGGCCGTTTAAAGTGGGTCAAAATCGCACCCAAAGGAGTCGGTTACAAACATACAAACAAACATACAGGTGAAGCAAATATAAAGCGTGTAAAAATTTAATTTACTAAGTCTCCACTCACACAGTTCTTGGATTGCACTCCAGGGGTGCTTTTCAAAATAACACTAAACATATGTAAAATTACTAAAATGATATATGTAACATTAATCATTTTTATATCACTACCCCTAGCCCTTATTCGGAGGTGGTTTCACAGTTCACCAAACTTTCAGATGCACTGCGCCTACTGTATCATCAAAATGGCATATATAAAGTGTGTCTCTGCAGTACAGAGCAAAAGGCGCACACTGTTGCCAGAATGATATAACTCGGCGACAGAGATTAGTTGCGTTACACTAATTATTAATACAGTTATTTAAAATAAATATATTATATTGTATGCCATCCTTAAGTATATAAAGTTTTTTTATTATAATATTTTTCAAACTTTTTAAGACTTGAAAAAAGTGTCCTTTGGATTATCATTACAGTTTTAATCATTCTGAAAATCAAAATTTAACACTAAATACAAATTATTTCAAATGATAAACTTATTGTAGCAGCATATTACTATTGATGTCAGGGTATTCCGTTAAATCATTTGCAATGTTTGAACCGAGAAAAAATGTTAAAATTAAATTGTAAATCAAAAGGTAGCTGAAACGGGAAATTGAAAAAAAATTATTGCAACTTTCGGTCCTTTCTACTTAAGACGTAAAAAAATTGACTTTGTTGAAAAAAACAACTAGAATATGTATTGTTTTCCCTTAACAGAAAACGAATTTAGATTTTTCTAATCAAAAACATTTCCTGACCACAGAGAAACGTAATTTATCATAAACATTACAAAGTTGCGTCAAACGTTTGTGCTCAGTGTCCAGAATCTGGTAAAAGTGCACACCCAAAAAGGTACAGTCATCCAGCACAATGCTGCAATATTTGTTCAACGTGCTGGATTTCACGGCATGTACTCCCGTGAGGGCTGCATCCACGAACACGAGCTCCCTAGAGCCACGGGGAAATGGATTCGCCATTCGATTGTTAACATGGAGGTGTTTTAAGGAGGAGTAACAGTGAGAGGCTGAGGCAATCCATCCCAGCATCACACTGTCCACAACCTCCCTTTTCCATTCGGCTAACCTGTGGTTGACAAAGGTATCATTCGGCTAACCTGAGGTTGACAAAGGAATCATTCGGCTAACCTGTGGTTGACAAAGGAATCATTCGGCTAACCTGTGGTTGACAAAAGAATCCTAGCCTGCGAGTAAACACAAGGCACTTAAGGCCCCCGCCTGCCCGGGCACACACACGGTGCGCAGAGATTCAGGAAAAACAAAGCGATTTCAAAACTACTCAGGATATCCAAGCGGGGTCTGCTTACGAAAAGCATTCAAGAAATCGCTGAGGGCCAAAAAGTACTTTTGACTTCGGTTTAGGGTTTAAAACTGTAATTTATAAGAGTTAAATTGGCTAAAATGTGTGTTTTCAGAGTAATTTTTAGGCTAAAACAACCATTACTTATTACTGAAAGACCTTAAGGGACTTGGATGACACATTTATGTTCATTTCTCGGCCATATAATGTTACGGTCACCGCTCAAATTTCACAGTTATCCTGTGACAACGAGAAGACTGCGCGCCAGTCCAGAGGCGACACCGCGCTAGAAGCACCAGCGAGCGTCGCGCTTATCATCCCGCCTCACCAACACACATACTACCCCTGACGAGGGCAAAAGGGACATCGTCAGCGGCAGAAACTAAGGATGAGGCGAGCTATAGCATCCCTCCTGGTCCACAGAAGAGGCCGGTGTTCCAACAGGTAGATAATTAATGGTCGACGCACCCGAGGCCGAGGTTCGTTGCGCAAGCGACAGGTTGGGCCGGTGGCTCGGCTCGGATCGTTAATGGAACAACTCAGTGTCCAAACCCAGCCGCGCCCATTCAAGCCCGACTTCCAACCACACGAGCTCCCGAACTGGTCAGCTGGCTGCCCATCACAGAGAAGATAATAATTTCTGTCTACAAGATGTAGATAATCGAATAGTACTGCCATCAAATACTTTCATCGAATAATTGTAACATCCATAGACGTAATTCATTCGTGAACATCACCATCAAGTGGAGTTAAAATTGATGGAACACCTGGACAGTTAAATCAAGCAAGAATAATATTAAATCGAAATGGATTAATTTATGGCCAATGTTCAGAAATTTTGTGGAACAAATCATAGATTCATACCTATTGTTGTTAAAAGTGTGCCCGTTATTAATTTTATTAAATGAATAATAAATTGATCAAATGACTGAAAGCAAGTAATGGTCTCTTAAACCACTTTATAATTAATAAATAGCAAATACTTTTGATGAGGAAATTAGTTAATATATAACATTAGTATGTCATGTCTATGGCCCATGGCTTTCGCAGCTATTGTGCGAGGCTGCTCGGTTTGTGGCTTCCGGCCGCGCTGAAGGCGGGAGATATTCACAACACGAGTTTGGGTCGCATTGCAGTCGCCATCTTCAGCACAGAAGTCTCGAGTCGAGCAAGGGTCTTATTACTTTAAACATCTCTCGCCTCAGCGGTGTGCTTTCATTATGGTTGAAGTCATCACATTCCCAGTATTTTTCCTGCCTGAACTTTAAACATTATCTCCCCCCCCCCCCAAAAAAAATCACCTACCATGCTAATAATGCTACAAATAAAAAAAAAGGGGTTGTCTGTACAGTCGGTTTACGGACGATAATGTTTTGTGATAACGTCATAAGAAAACACTGATGAATAATTGCTTATTTTTTAATTTTCAAATATTATTTACAGTTTTTGCAAATTTAATTTAAATAATTTGTTTAAATATAATCACGAACAATTAGTTATAGAAATAAACTGAAATCAAATCAATGTCAATCAATTGTTAATTTGAAATGACGAAATTGGACAAATAAATCAAAATTTTTAAATTGCTTCTTTTAAAAAGCCCGCCTTAACCTATCTGATATTATAGAAGATTTTATCGCACGGTGGTTGGCCGGTTCTTGCACGCTCGGCTCAGGCGGAACGTGACAATGAGTAATGCTTCTTCGTGCGTGCAGCCGGCGTTCATCGATTTATAAGACGTTATCACGTCAAAAAGTGTTGTAAAAACTGTGAACTTACTAGGACAAACCAGTAAAAAAAACTCTGCGACTGCGGTAAATATATGTTTTCAGAAGCAGCAGAATCAGACAGAGCAGTCGGAAACAACACCAGAGCCAAACATAAGCTAACTTAACAGTAATCCAATCTCCGCACAGCACCCAACACGTGTGATGCACGTAAGGGCGACAACAGCGGGCGTGCAGACAGCCAGTTAAGAGCCCCGCCTACCCGGACACACACACGGTGTGCAGAGCTTCAGGGAAAACAACGCGATTTGATAACCACTCAAGATATCCGAGTGGGGTCTATTTACGAAAAGCATTTAAGAGTTCGCTGAGGGCCGAAAAAGTACCTTTGATTTCGGATTGAGTTTTTAAACTGTAGATTTAGAAGATTTAAAATGGCTAAAACGCATGTTTTCAGGGTAATTTTTAGGCGTAAAACAACCGGTACAGATTCTTGAAAGCACTTAAGGGACTTGCACTACCCCTTTATCATCAACTAGCTGCCCGACCCGGTTTCGCACGGCTATACTAATGGAAAAAAATTAAGCCACATCTCCCATTTACAGTAATGGTAAATAAAAACAATTCGGAGAGAAAATGAATAGCACCGATGGTTTCCCGACTCGTGCACGCAACGTACAACTGATGTACCCGTACTTCGCTACGGCAGTTTACAGGCAGATCACTCTTGCGCCGCTCATTATACATGCCCCTCCTTGTGGGTACGCCACTGCCGCGCGATTCCGTTGCCATGGAGACGCAGAAGGCATGAACAATGCAAAATCCTGTTTCGTTGTTAATATCACACGGGTGTTTTTTACTTGTATGGGAAAATTAAGAATGATAAGGCATCTAGTGCGTGGCAACAATGTTAATAGGCAATAGCGCCTGCGGCATTGTCAACACACACTTCGTACGTGTACTACATGTAGTATCTAACCCCCTCCAACGCATTTGATTCTAAATTGGACTTTTAGTAAGGATCCCTAATGTTATTGATAATATAATATAGCCTATAGCCTTCCTCGATAAATGTACTATCCAACACTGAAAGAATTTTTCAAATCGGACCAGCGGTTCCTGAGATTAGCGCGTTCAAACAAACAAACAAACAAACAAACAAACTCTTCAGCTTTATAATATTAGTATAGATTCTCAACCATGTAATGTTACGGTTATCGCTCAAATTTCGCAGTTATCCTGTGACGACGAGAAGACTGCGCGCCAGTTCAGAGGAGACACCGCGCTAGAAGCACCAGCGAGCGTCGCGCTTATCATCCCGCCTCGCTGTCACACACACACAAGCATTCGCCTGGGGTGGTTACAGCCCAGGTACTCTGAGATGCTATTCCAACGTCACGTTTCGTCACAACGCCACCTCGCTCAGTTTGTCACCATGAAGATGCTGACCACTAATGAAAAACGAAACTAGAGTGAAGTTCCGACACCACAAGGCAGCCTTACATTACCGTTATGTCCAACTTTAATAATCCATTTTATTTTTATAAAAGATAAGCTAGTAGGCATATTAACTGGTATTTGGTAATGTTTTTTTTTATTGTGTATACAGTTGTAATTTAACATAAAATATTAAAATAAGTGTTTCTGATGCAAAGTTGTTTAATTAAGAAGACATATTTCGTTTTAAAAATATGTATAAAACTTTGAAAAACATTTTTCCTGTGAGTAATTGTTCATGTCCAATTGTATTTTAACGTAAAAACTAAATAATTCAATAAATAATCAGGTGAATGTGTTTTACGATTTGAAACTGTACAGTTACCAAATTAATTTTTATTTTGAAGATATTAATTCTACAACTTTGATTTTTTTTTAAAAAAGCAGGATTAGCGAAAAAGGAACATTGTCCCAATTTTCGGGTGGACGGAAAACAATTATTTTCGCTCAAATTCAAAGCATAGCTTTTAAATCAAACGGTTTGGTGCATTAATTTGAGGTTGGTAATAGCATAGGGACTAACTTCAGAAAATAACCTCGTAGCCCCAGTCTAGTGTATGCACCCTGATCGCCCTATTGCCAAACCCAAAACATAGCGGAAATTATGCTTGACCAAAACCCGCTGATGGATGAGTATGAATCAGAATTTCCGTCCTTCAAAATGGCCACTTCCATAAAAAATAAGGGGTTATGTCCCGTTCCAGATCATTACTTTATATTTAGGTACGCAAAAAACTGATAAACTTGTAGACTCTTTCAGAGGCCGAACTTCAAAAACATAAAAAGAAAATAAATACTGTCCATATTTTTTTTCATAATTAGCTGAAAAAAGAATTGTTTACTTTGAGGTTTAAAGGCAATGATTGTGGCTACTGCCTGATATGGTTTTAAGAATTTCTGAAAAATTTTATTTACTTTTATTTAGTAGTTTAAAATTATAAAAATTCTGGAGAATTTTTAAAAGGCTCAATAATATTAAAGATTTTTTTTATGAAATAAATTAAACCGTAATCACATAGTGGCCAGTAAAATTTCTGTAAGCCTAAAAAAAAAAGTTCCAGTTTCATATTGCATTTCATTCTCCGCAAGGAAGTGTTAAAAAATGTATATTTTTCCAACTAATGATGCAAAACGAATGCGATGTAATTATTTCTTAGTTGTATTTAGCCCGTGTGTAACGTAGATATGAAGTAATGAGCTGGAATGGAACAGTTTCCGTTGATGCAAACAGGTTCGCGGACCGACGGCCTGGCGAAGATGACGACCTCGCGGCTAAAGGCGCGGCCGAAGAAGCAGTCGTCGTCCTGGGTGGGTCGGCAGGACTCATCTCGCGCACACACGCAGCACACGCGGCACACGGCACACACGTGGCACACACGTGGCACACACACGGCCAGTTTACCTGCGGCGGCCATGACGCGCTACTCCGCTCCCCGGCTGCCACTGAGCTTCGCGGCGACGACCGCTCTCTCCGCCGCAGACTTCATTCATCCCCCCTCCACCCCGCGGCGTGTCTGCCGGTGCACACTCTCTCCGGCTCGTCTCTACACCTACAGTCGGTCGCAAAAACATTCGTCCACCGACCACCAACAATGACGGCAACGAAAAAATAACGTGAATGCTACGAGGTAGTGTCTTCCGATACACATCATCATCTTATATACGGCGCTAGTAACAGTTCAGTTGTGAACTTCGTCAATAGATGGCGTTCCCTGGAATTTTTAACGCGTTATCGTTTGGGGCGTCCGTCACATCTTGATTTTTTGTTCGTTTGTTCCGTATGCGTTCCTATACCATTCTTCCGATTGCGATGAAATTTCGGTGAGTTGTTATGGGCATGCCCGCGAAGGTTTCTGAGTCAAACAACTATTTTACAATAGATGGCGCAAGAATAGTTTCAACAAAAGTGTGTATTTCATATAGTTTAACAGCAGTTCGTGTTTTCGTTGTTCGAGTGCGTACGCATGACAGAATTAAATTGAATTAAATATAAAAGAGAGCGACATATAGAGTGAGATAGAGGGAGATATTAGAGAATGAAATGGAGTTAGATAAAGAGAAATTTAGAGCTGCATAGAGGCATATATAGAGAGGTATAGAGATTGGTATATAGAGGAGAGAGATATAGTTAGAGATGTAGATGTATATATTTAGAGATAGAGAGATTAATATAAATAGAGATATATACAGATGTAGATAGAGATAAAGATATATATAGAGAGATATAGAGATATAGAGATGTTTTCTATAAGTGTACCTACTTCAAACAAATTACAATACAAAATTGAATGAGGCATTGCAATGCATGCCGAGCATTAAATAGATAATGGAATCTTTTCAATATCAGTAATCTTATATTTTTCCACTTTTTTCTATGGTGCTTTATAGAGTTTATATTTCATACAGACCATCCATTTTAAGATCTATAGAGATAAATAACTAGCAGAACAACGTCTGCCGGGTATTGCCAGTGATAGAAATTATTTTCCACACTTGACATTCAAATTAAGAAGAAAAATTGCTGTCCACATCTGATTTTGAAAAAAAATTCCTCTTCTCCCTGTGTACAGTCCGGGCAACACCGGGTACTGCAGCTAGTAAACAACATATTTTGCGTTTATTTTCACAGCTAAAGTTGTCCA
This sequence comes from Bacillus rossius redtenbacheri, assembly GCF_032445375.1. NCBI lineage: Eukaryota > Metazoa > Arthropoda > Insecta > Phasmatodea > Bacillidae > Bacillus > Bacillus rossius. The sequence goes on along the minus strand of NC_086342.1, from coordinate 36,877,242 downwards.
AAATTGGACACTAGCGTAACATTTTACAGCTTTTTGTTTAAAAAAGAAAAACTGTTGAATATATGAGACAAAACTCAAACTTCAAGAGAGCTATCGGATAAACTTGCAGGAGAAAAGCTCGCCTAACAGGCTAGGGCGACCAAAGAGGCGTCAGTCATGGCCTTAATCGTTGCCATGACTGATCAAAAACCTCAGCAGCGCGTGACCTCTCCCGCATGGTTTAGACCTGGCATGATTAAGGTGTAGTGGCTTTAAGGGGCCTACCCAGACAGGTGTTTATCTGTGTTAGTGAGCCAGGATGACAAGCGCAACGCTCTCTGGTGCTTCTAGCGCGGTCATCTCCTCTGAACTAGCGCGCAGTCTTCTCATCGTGCATAGGACAACTGTGAAATTTGAGCGGAGACCATAACATTATATGACGGAGAAATTAAAATGAAGGTGTAATGCAATTCCCTTAAGTGCTTTCAAGAATCTATATCGGTTCTTTTATGCCTAAAAAGTACTCTGAAAACATGCCTTTTTAGCCATTTTAACTCTTAACTCCATTTCAAATCGCGTTGTTTTTCCTGAAGCTCTGCGCACCGCATGTGTGCCGGGTAGGCGGGGGCCTAAGCCTGAGACACGCTAAGGTCCTCACTTAACCTGTACCCTTCCTGCACACTTATATAAATAAACTTAGGGCTAGGAAACAAAACTGGTACATCTGGACCCATCTCCGGTCTCGGAAACAAGGTCTCAAGTCCTCGGAGACCGCGGCCGCTACCGCTTCATGCTCATGACGAGAGGGTCGTGGGTTTAGGTCCTGACACCCCGGCTGAGCCTCATTCATGAGCAATGAGCAGGTATGCAAGTAGTTAGCAGCCTGCTATAATCTTGGAGTTCTTCAAAATCCTCTTTTCAAAACTGTCACATAAAGCCCTATCAAAACAAATTCAGCCTAACAACATAAAAAGATGTAAAAAAATATCAAAAATATCACACGAACTCACGTAAAACTCTAATAATATATGAACTAAAATCTATAATAGTAAGTACACGGTCCGAAAAATGTGCTGGTCAATAGTACCCACGAATTTATATATATATATATATATATATATATATATATATATATATATATATATTACTGCCATATAATTTAGATATAGGGATGACATGTATAAAATCTGTAATAAGAGTGAGAAAATAGTTTGCGTACGAACAAACCAAATTTTTGCAGCTTACTCCAAATTAAAAAAAAAATTCTTCGCTCATCCAACTGAAATCAGGATCTGGAAACTCGGTAACCACAATACGAGAGATTGTAACCTGCTTGTACAGTATGAAGGATCACTTTGTGGCCAATGGGTGTTGTGATGATGAGTAGAGAGTTGCCCAATGAGGGACTTCCGGGTAGGACAGCATCCCAGCTGCGACTGTGGACGGCCTCCTGGCAGCGAGTCAGGGATGTCAGGCATGTTAAAGAGTACCGTTAACATGATGCGTAAGCTTGTGTACCTTGTACTATGTCGAAGCCATGCCATTCCATTATTTGACTTCAATTAAGGCTAAACAATGCAAACTCATTACTGGAAAACTATGATAGTGGAAGTAGCTTGGCTTCTGGGTTGTAGCCGCGTCCTTGGCGAATAATTCACCGATGTTTCGGTCGACATTGCAGTCGCCATCATCAGGGAGTATTTACCTACTGCTTGAGTAGGTAACTGCTCCCTGATGATTGCGACTACAATGTCGACCGAAACGTCGGTGAATTATTCGCCAAGGACGCGGCTACAACCCAAAAGCCAAGCTACTTTAGACAATGGCCGTGAAAGCCTGCAAACATTATTATTATTATGATATTGGAAAATGGTTAAAACTGTTGGCATTATAACAGTAGATTATTTTTTTTTTACATAACACGCATTATTTGAACCTCGCTCAAGCAAAGAAGGTTTGTTTAAAAACTTTGTGTCGAGAAACATGTCTTCAGTTTATAATTCGCCAAGTTTTTCTCGCGTTTTGGGTTAAATATTTCAGAACTATCAATTAACCCCATGTGCATGATGTCATTCTAAGAAATGAAGGTAACGAAATCAGAAAATAGCTCTTCTAAGAAATGGGACATAATTAATGTCAGAGTACCATTATTTTGCCAGGATACCATTATTTTGGCAGGAATACCATTATTTTGGCAGGAATACCATTATTTTGGCAGGAATACCATTATTTTGTAAAGAGTGTCATTACTTTGGCCAATGTACCATTACTTTGTCCAGAGTACCATTAAGTTCCGTACGCTGACGAACTAGGATCCCTGGAGGGGGGAGGGGTAAATACGAAATATGGTCGTGAGGCTTAAAAGTGCGGAACGTAATTCCATTCCACTTAATACCAAACTAAAGAAAATTAAACCTGACGAGTGGAACGAGGCGTGCCAATTAGGACGGCGTAATATACGAAAGTGTGGAAGGTGAGGCTTGAAGACGGTAAAACTGTGTGTGAAAAATGTTAATTGACGTGACTGCTTTTAAGTAAAAAAAAACTAAGTAAAGACTATTCCCTGTTTAAAGTTTAAAGGTTGCTCGGTCTAAAACAGGGAGAGGGTGGAGATGATGATATTAATTACGATGATGAACTAAACCAGTGAGTGGTTCCCAAACATTTCAGCTGGCGACCCACCTTTCCTTATAGGAATACCTCCAGGTCCATCGGTCCATGGTGGAGTAAAAAACATTATTTGTATCGTATTCCTTCCTTATGCATATATAATTTACCTTCAAATATTTCAAATATATATATATACATGTCATTGCACTTTTTTAAGCTACCGATTGATTATTGATAAACAATGTGTTCCGATTTGAAAATGGTTGACAAAATATAAGCACTTTGTAGCAAAACAGTTATTTATTTAACAATAGATATATGTTTGCAAACAACTAGATTTGTTTAGAATTTATTATCTGATAGTTTATTCGATGGTTTCTTATAGTTTTAAGATAGAGTCGTGACCCACCTTTAACCCTTCCGCGACCCGCTAGTGGGTCGCCACCCACCGTTTGGGAACCGCTGAACTAAACGATAGGAAACTAATCCTAACCCATCCCATAAAATTCTACGTGGTTGTGGATCTGGTCACCATTAAGTACTATTCTCTCTATCTGTGTAGTAGTGAGTAATAAAATATCTGGAATACGTTTTTATAGCAGCATTTTTTTCCTCGAATGCCGATAACGTGTAGTTAATTGGATGATTCATCATGGCAGTCGATTGTACGGGCACGCACGAGCTATGCCAGTTGGTTGTGCTTCGATGACGTCAATGCACGTGGCATTAATAGTGAGCCTGCTGGTGGGACGCGTGGGTTTCAGGTGACCTCGACGCAACCTTCCGCGGAGGCGATAACGAAAAGCTAACACGCCTGACGCTGTCGCTAAGACTTCTGTGGACAGGCGCTGATAACCACCCACGGCTTCCAACGTCAGCCGGTGTGCACGGTCTTCGTGACAATTGCGACAACACGCTTTTGCAGCACACCCAGAACATTATGAGGAGTGAGTGGGAAGTACTCCATAGTCACAGAATATGAGGAGTGTGTGGGAAGTACTCCATAGTCACAGAACATTATGAGGAGTGAGTGGGAAGTACTCCATAGTCACAGAACAATATGAGGAGTGAGTGGGAAGTACTCCATAGTCACAGAACAATATGAGGAGTGTGTGGGAAGTACTCCATAGTCACAGAACATTATGAGGAGTGTGTGGAAAGTACTCTATAGTCACAGTACATTCACTGCAACTACTTCCACTGCTACTTGCCACGTGAATTAACAACAGTCTGGCACTGAATGAAACTAATTCTTCTGCCTCAGAGTGTTAATTAACATTCAATGAAACCATACTTAAATCACGAAAGACAGCAAAGCAATTAGTCCAATAATCCTGTCATTTAATACCAAGTAAACCATATTTCCATAGTTGACAACAAATAACACATTTCAGAGGCTCATTTGCCTCTTGGTAGGCAAGGCTACTGAGGCTCTAAGGAAATGGGTGTGTGTGTGTGTGTGTGGGGAGGGGGGGGGGAAGAAAGGTGACAAAAGCAACAATACAGTGCCACCTCGCCTCCCTACGCGTAAGGCGATGACTGGTGAACTGTCTCATCTGCTTCCTGCGTGTAACGATGACCCTAACAAAGGTCATTTTGTAGGTGTAATAGTAATAAATTTTCCCAATTTCCTTTTTTTAATTCTATGACTACAAATCACTAAATTAAACAGGAAAATTTAGCACTCACAAAAGCAAGGTTGTGTGTGAGTAAATTTGGTCACTTAAATCTATGTGCAGTATTTCGACTAATGTAAATGATTAAAAAAAAATGTAACAACTAATAAATAAATAAAAATAACTTACATTAGTTTTTTACAAAGTTTTAGGGGCCCGTCTAAACAGGAATGTATGTGTGTTAGTGAGGCGGGATGATAAGCGAGACGCTCGCTGGTGCTTCTAGCGCGGTGTCTCCTCTGGACTGGCGCACAGTCTTCTCGTCGTCACAGGATAACTGTGAAATTTTAGCGGTGACCGTAACATTATATGGCATATAAATAAACGCAAAGGCGTAATGCAAGTCCTTTAAGTGCTTTCAATAATCTGTACCCGTTGTTTTGTCCCTAAAAATTAATTTGAAAGCACGCCTTTTAGCCATTACAGTTTACATTCCTAATCTTGAAACAAAAGTACTTTTCGGCCTTTAGCGAATTTTAAAATAATTTTTGTTAAGAGACCTCACACGGATATATTGAGCATTTTTCAAATTGCGTTGTTTTTCCTGAAGCTCTGCGCACCGTATGTGCCCTGGGCAGACGGGGGCCTCAATTAAAATAATGGAGAAAGTTTTAAGATGGCACACTGTGCATCTAGATAATCTTTAATTAAACGAAGAACTACAATAACCGCACATATTTTCGCTATAGTAAAAATATATTTTTTAAAAATATTTGGGGGTAGCAAATGTCACGAAATTGCGTGAAATGTAATGGTGTTGTCCCCAATTATCTTAATGACAATTTTTTCAAGACAGTGACCAGTTTGCGTTAGTTGTACAAATTTGTTGAATTAAGTATTATGCAGAAGCTCAGTGTTTCACTTTATCAATTGATTGCAATAAATCAGTCTTAAGGGGCCGCCTTGTCAGTGGTCTATCTGTGCTTGTGATAACAGCGATGATAAATGCGACACTCACAGCCAGTGCCGAGATCATATCCTTGTGATGAGATCGTATCCCACTAAGTTGAATTATCATACAAACGTGTGGTCTATACACCTGACATACAAGACCTGGTTGAAAGGTATTCCAAGATTCTAACATTTAGACTTCCATGTACGAGGGTTATTTTTTTTTAATCTCCGATCGGCTGTAATAAAAAAACGGGAATGAATTGGGAAATTATTTTAATGTCAAAAGAAACGTACATCTTTACTCTATTTTTCCACATAATCACCGTGCAGATTGAGGCATTTGTCGTACCGATGCACCAGCTTTCCAATACCCTCTGCATAAAATGATGCCTCCTGCCTATTCCGCCACGTTTTAACAGTGCCTTGCAGTGTGATTACAGTTTCATTTCTCCATGGCATGCCCATTAATCGATACCCTAATCGCTCGTACACGAATCAACACGTCTCGTAGTGTTTACCCCCTTCCACCAACCATGTGGAGCGGCCAACTCACACCTCAGTTGAAGCTTGGTTATGGGAATGTCAACATGGCTGCAACGATAAACTGTACGGCGAAATGCGAGCTGCGTGGAGTCATCCGTTTCTTACAGGCAGAAGGGCACACTGCAGCAGAAATCCATCGCCGAATGAGTGTTGTGTACGGTGAAAACTTTATGAGCGATGGCGTTGTGCGAGAGTGGTGTCGGAAATTCCGCGAAGGCCGTATTGATGTTCATGATGAAGGTGGCCAAGGAAGGAAGTCGGTAGCAACAGATGAAACAGTTCAGATAGTTGATGCAGTTGTTCGTGAGAGACGTCGATTCACGATTTCAGAACTGTCTGAACAATTTCCGCTCATTTCAAGGTCAGCCCTATACGCCATTGTTACAGACAATCTCGGATACAGGAAAATCTGTGCCCGATGGGTACCCAAGATGTTGACTGACATCAACAAGGAGCGGCGAATGGCATCAGCCTTGTCGTTTTTGCAGCGTTACGCAGACGATGGTGAACACTTTTTGACTCAAATGGTGACAGGTGATGAAACATGGATTCATTTCGATAATGAAGAAACAAAACTTCAATCACAACAGTGGATGCACACCTATTCTCCAAACAAGCCGAAAAAGTTCAAACGGACATTCAGCACCAAGAAACAGATGGCTACAGTGTTCTGGGATCACCAAGGTGTGCTACTGGTTGATTTCATGGAGCCAGGGACAACAATCAATGCTGCTGCATACTGCGCGACACTACGACGGCTAAGACAGTCGATACGCAACACGCGGAGAGGAATGCTGACATCTGGTGTTGTCTTGCTTCATGACAACGCCCGACCGCATAGTGCCGCCGTAACACAACTACTCCTTGCAAGATTTCGATGGGAAGTGTTTGATCACCCTCCTTACAGTCCGGATTTGGCACCGAGTGACTATCACCTTTTCCCCACGTTGAAAAAGTGGCTTGGAGGACGACGCTTCAACACCAATGATGAACTGCAGAGCACTGTTAAAACGTGGCTGAATAGGCAGGAGGCATCATTTTATGCAGAGGGTATTGGAAAGCTGGTGCATCGGTACCTAAAATACCTCATCTGCACGGTGATTATGTGGAAAAATAGAGTAAAGATGTACGTTTCTTTTGACATTAAAATAATTTCCCAATTCATTCCCGTTTTTTTTATTACAGCCGAGCGGAGGTTGAAAAAAAATAACCCTCGTACATAGGTACATAGGTACAGCGACATTATTTATTTCGTTTGACAGTTATCTTGTATAGAGTCGTTTTTCGTTGATATAATGATTAATATACATCACGAAATGTAATGGGAAACAGAATTTAAATTTTATTTTAAGCTTACGTTACTCTTATCACTGGCCGAGAATCACACCAAGGACGGAAATATCTTTGGCATCAGTGATGGGAGGTCAGTCTGCCGGTGGCTTCCGTGGAGGAAGAATCCATTGCCATTTTTTGCCCTCACCGAGTTCGAACCGAAGACTCTGAGATCCGCGATGTAAGTCGTTTTGTAATATAATTTTATTAAATTTTGATTAATTAAATTTTTTATACATTTTTAAATTTTCCCGAAATTCTAGCATAAAAATTACTGATTTTTAAGATGACATACATGATGACATAATTTCAAGATGGAACTTTATTAGAAATTTTGTTATATAATTTTTTTAATAATTTTAAAAAAATGCCCTGATTTTTAACATAAAAATACGGATTTTAAGATGGCGGCCGTAAAGAAAATTGCAACGGTTTCATAATACTTCAAAATGGAGGCAAAACATCCTAATTTTGAAGGTCATGACCTAAGCAGCTTTGGGCCACTTAAGCCACTTTTAGGACATTTTAAGCCTTTGGTATTTTTGAGGACTAAAACGGGAAATTTTCCCTTTTAAAGCGAGATTTTTTTCCCTCTAAATAGTAAAATATTAATTTTTCAATTTTTTTTTTTTTTAGATTTTTTGGCGAAATTTTCTTCCAAAAAAAGTTGAATTTTTGGCGGATTATGGCGAATTTTAAGCAAATTTTGAGTAATTTTTGAAGGTCATCCAAGATGGCCACCGTGACGTCAGAATCCAAAATGGTCGACCTCAACCTCCATCTACTCCCTGGTCCTGTAGGCGGACTTACTATTACATAAGTACTACTAGTGATCAATCAGTTTTATGGCTCAGTAGAGCAATAAAGAAACTTGTGTGCCGGGCATGGTATGATAATGTGTACTGGGATTTTCATCTTACACGACGTAAAAACACGCGTTTAAAAATTGTCATTCTAAATTTTAAAAAAAAGTACAAGAAATATGAAGCAAGAACATGAATAAAAGAGTTTTGTTTAACAAGAGTTAATTCATTGCACAAACATAAACTCTCTCTAGGAAATAACTGTATTTTATTCTGAAGATTGACTCTCTACTGGCTATAGTATTTCCGTACTTTTAATATTAAATATGAAATCTTCTCCGCCGGAAACACTACCTCTATGCGCATAAAGTCTGAGTGTATAACTTTTTTCGGAACACTTATTTTCTAACATGGCCGTCGGAAACGCAAGTAAAACGCACGAAAGAAGATGAACAATACTCGCGTTGCATTACTGCGCCTTGTGTAGTTTATGAACCGGAGCTCTAAAAGGAGAGACTGAATTCGACAGACTAAACTTCGACTGCAGGGTGCATCACGACAAAAAAAATGAAAACGTATTCAAGACTTATAATATAAATTGCTTCGCAATGCTGCTATACGTCTTCAGTAGTATATAATAGGGCAAGCTGGGACAGGCTTCAGGCTGTGGTGTCTGTGGTGTTTTCCGCCATCTTGGATTGTGACGTCACGGCGGCCATCTTGGATGGTTGTGACCTTGACCTTTGACCTTGACCTTGACCCCGGCGGCCATTTTGGATCCGCCATCTTGGATCCGCCATTTTGGATTACGTCATTGTGTTCTAGAAAATTCCGGTGATGTGTTTTCCGCCATATTGGATGATGACGTCACCGTTGCAATTTCCGTTACGGCCGCCATCTTTAACTTTTTTATTTATTATCCGATTTTAATGAATTTTTTTTTTAAATTTATAAAAAAATTCTATTAATAAAAATTTAATAAAAAATATTTAAAAATCATACCTTAACGACACGGAACTCGGAGTCCTCAGTTCGAACCCGGCGAGCGCAAAAAAAAAAATAAAAATGGCGACCGATCCTTCCCCCCGTGGTGACTTTTGGCAGACTGACTCCCACCACTTTTTTTCAAAGCATATATATCGTCACCTAGTATGACATCATGTCCGCCATCTTGTCTTCGTTGCTGGAGACCACCATCTTGTTTTCGTCGACGAGAGTGCACTGACGCCATGTTAGTTTAGTTCTTATCCGCTAGAGTGCAGTAATCATTTAGTACTGTGACACCCACCATCTTGAAATTTGGCCGCCATCTTGGAATCGTGTAATTATTTAGCTAGAAATTCGGGAAAAGTTCCAAAATTCATTAAATAAATCACTCATTAACTTACATATTGATTCGATCGATTCCTGTCCTCGGTTCGATACCCGATCGATGCAATAATGTTTAATTTTATGTAAAAAATAATAATTTCAATAAACCATGTTCAACATTCGTAAAGAGACTTTAAATCATCTACTACCATCATCCTATCAGACAAGACCACCATATTGGAAATTCGTAATTGTAATGCTAGAAATTCGGGAAAAAGTTCAAAATTCATTAAATAAATTTGTAATCCATATAATGATTGATTGGATCGACTTAGGTCCTTGGTTCAATCCCTGGTCGATACAAAACAACTTTAATTTAAAAAAATACTAAAAAAGTGTTAGGTTTGAGAAAATAAAAACACAAGTTCTTTTAAAAAAATTTTATTACATAAATTCAATACACTACTACAAGTACAAAAAAAAACACTGACAAATTACTAAAGCCTTTTGGATTCCTCGATTCAAACAGTCTTCTTATTGTACGGACTAAGCCTTTTACATGACTTTAAATGTCTATCCGATCCGGTCATCACCGCAGCCAGAGACGGACTGAAGTTCATATCACTTATATAGTCTCATTAGCCGGTACAACACATGAGTCAAATCAATAACCATGTTCATTATACGTCTCGGAGCATTTTTTATAATGACGATTTAAGCTATCGAGACGTGAAATTAGTTTATTGCACTTATTGCACTGAAATTGTATTCTTTGAACATTATTCTGACAGCTGCTTCTTTCATGTCTGCGCGCATTTGAAGTGAAAGTAAATGATGCGTCACAATATTTGCATTGATGCGATGTATGCTCTTCATGAATTGAAGTCTGGAATGCAGATGGTAAAACTTCAGCTAATGGTGGAACAGCACATATCGAAGTCTCCTCCAGTGTTGTCAGAGGCGTTGCCAACAGGATCTGCTCCAACATCGTCGGCGCCGACGTCATGGTTCCCGTAGTCGATGGTACATCCTCCATCGAGTACGACGTTAAAGTCGGCAAAGATGCCATCGAAGTCTCAAGAACAAGCAATTACACGTCTTATGCACCAGAAGAAACAAACTAGGTGATCCGTACACCGTCGACGTCAGTAACAAAACTGAGCGTCCTGCTGTCTAGGACTCGCTTATATACATGCACCGTATGGAATAATACGCTAGTCAAACCAAGAACATTTTACTAAAATACTAGAGTCAAAACAACATTAAAAAAATAGAAGCACCATCAAAAAAAAAGGAAGCACACTTGGAAGCACCTTCAAAAAAGGAAAAAAAATTGGAAGCACCATCAAAAAAAGGAAGCACACTTGGAAGCACCTTCAAAAAAGGAAAAAAAAAATTGGAAGCACCGACTACGAAAAGGCAGCACATTTGGAAGCACCGACTACTTAAAGGCAGCACATTTGGCAGCACCGACAACGAAAAGGCAGCACATTTGGAAGCACCGACAACGAAAAGGCAGCACATTTGGAAGCACCGACAACGAAAAGGCAGCACATTTGGCAGCACCGACAACGAAAAGGCAGCACATTTGGAAGCACCGACAACGAAAAGGCAGCACATTTGGAAGCACCGACAACGAAAAGGCAGCACATTTGGAAGTACCGACAACGAAAAGGCAGCACATTTGGAAGCACCGACTACGAAAAGGCAGCACATTTGGAAGCACCGACAACGAAAAGGCAGCACATTTGGAAGCACCATCATCGAAAAGGCAGCACATTTGGAAGCACCGACTACGAAAAGGCAGCACATTTGGAAGCACCGCCTACGAAAAGGCAGCACATTTGGAAGCACCGACAACGAAAAGGCAGCACATTTGGAAGCACCGACAACGAAAAGGCAGCACATTTGGAAGCACCGACTACGAAAAGGCAGCACATTTGGAAGCACCGACAACGAAAAGGCAGCACATTTGGAAGCACCGACAACGAAAAGGCAGCACATTTGGAAGCACCATCATCGAAAAGGCAGCACATTTGGAAGCACCGACTACGAAAAGGCAGCACATTTGGAAGCACCGACAACGAAAAGACAGCACATTTGGAAGCACCGACAACGAAAAGGCAGCACATTTGGAAGCACCATCATCGAAAAGGCAGCACATTTGGAAGCTCCATCAACAAAAAAAAAAAAAAAAAGGCAACAAGGAAGCACAAGTTACGAGATCTAAGTCTTAGAAATCAGAATACAAGAAATAAAAACATTAAATTCTTATAATTTAAATTGTTTATTTTATTGCTTTACATTATACAAATACAAGTAAAACAAGCCATTATTGTATGTAGCCAGCATTCCTCAGTTCCTTGAGTATGAAGGATATTTCTTTGATGCACGAATAGTTTCCTGCACAAAGCGAACCATGTAGAAGTCTTAACCGGTCAACCAATATGTTTGGATCTTTCCATGATGTGTAATCAATCTCTTCTACCACCATCTTCCTTGCACCTTTATAAATATTATGATCTCTGGTGTCTTCCGTTTTACCACCAACCTCAGGGTAACTTTCATGTTTGAGACGGTGATCATCACAAGCTTGATCAGATTTATTTAATATATCACGTCGTTTCCACCGTTTCGGTCTCAGGACACCGCCACATTCTTCGATCTTGGCAGCTTTAGGTGCTTCATCATAGTCTATGTCTTTGTCAACAGCCTCAGAGTCACTGTAACAATCACCGTAGAAGGAATCGTCTTCACCCAATTTTCCGTAATATTTCGATGTTGATGATGTTGAAGCGTCTTCATCGTCTTCATGCTTCCTTTTTAGGAGTCCATCATTTTTACAAAGTAGAAAAGATCTACTTGAATTTGGCTGGAATATATTCTCACTTTTCACGTTAAGGATTCTTCCATTGTCTTCATTCTTCCGTAAATCATCAACCTCCTTCAATTTAAGTTCTTTGTCGAGATCGGAAGAGCCAAGAAAATTATTGTGGTAATGCAGATCACTCTTCCTTAGGATGGTAGATTCATCGTTGTCCTCTAGCTTGTACGCAGGCTTGGCGCTACAAGTTCTTCCATGTCTTTTTAGGCTCTCTCTCTGCGTAAACGACTTGCTACATCGTACACAACTTATCATATTGCGCAGTGGATTTTTAACACAGTCATTCTTCTCGTGTTGTCTTTTATTCTTTCTCAAGATAAAATCTTTACTGCAAAACTTACACCTATGTTCTTTCGATACAGCGTCAGATCCCAAATCAGAATTCATATTAGTTACTGAGACTAATACCAGATACCAATTGAGTGTTTTAAATTAGATTCAATACTTAAATAGAAATTTTTTCATATTTCATCAGCGAGAATTAATATATCTCCTGCAAAAAAACTTTATGCATGTAGTTCTGCTTTTCCTTGGAGTCTAGCGAAGCCATCCTTCTTTTGCGATCGTTAGTGAGCATCCCGCATCCCGCATAAAATAACTAATTAATATTTACATGCAAGCAACATGTGGCTACATCTGTTGATGACAGTCAGAACTACTTACATCAATTTGCTTTGCATTAGATAACCTAACTCTCGCCACTGAGTGGTGCTATTGTAATCAGTTAGAGTCATGTAGTCTCGTAGCCATGTAGCCTCGTGTCCTGGAAGCTTCGTAAACATGATGCATTGGAACCTCGTAGACCTGTAGCTACGTAGCAAAGTATCCATGGAATCATATAACGTAATGCTGTTGGAGCAGTGGGAGCAAAAGAGAAAATGCCGACGAAGACAGATGCGATAATTGGAGCCTTTTGAAGCATCTGGCGCTGTGTTAAGCATTTGGAGGCTGTTGGAGCATTTGGAGCCTTTTTTTTTGAGCTGTTGGAGCTGATGGAGCCATTTGGAGCTGTTGGAGCATTTGGAGTCTTTTGAAGCATTTGGAGCCTTTTGGAGCTGTTGGAGCCATTTGGAGCATTTGGAGCTGTCAAGCATTTGAAGGCCGTTTGGAACATTTGGAGTCATTTGGAGCTGAGTTAAGCATTTGGAGGCTGTTGGAGCTGTTGGAACCATTTGGAGGCCGTTTGGAGCATTTTGAGCTGTTGGAGCCATTTGGAGCATTTGGAGCTGCTGGAGACATTTGGAGCATTTGGAGCTGCTGGAGACATTTGGAGCTGTCAAGCATTTGGAGGCCGTTTGGAGCATTTGGAGCCATTTGGAGATGTGTTAAGCATTTGGAGGCTGTTGGAGCCATTTGGAGGCCGTTTGGAGCATTTGGAGCCATTTTGGAGCTGTCAAGCATTTGGAGGTCGTTTGGAGCATTTGGATCCATTTGGAGCTGTTGGAGCCATTTGGAGCTGTTGGAGGCAATGTCTGTTGGATCCAATGACTGTTGGAGTCAATGACTGTTGGAGTCGATGGCTAATGGAAATATAAACTGTTGGATTCATAGACTGTTGGAGAGATTATATCCTAACTTATCATTGACGATTGCATCCTACCAAGTTGAATGAACGAGAGAATGCGCCTCCTTTTCGTTAAATGAGCTTTCGTTTTATAGAATTTCCGTCCAAATGTGCTTCGTTCTCATTAAATGCTTATACTGCGCGAACGAAGTGTAGTCATTGTGTGTGTGTACGTTCCGTTTCCTGTGTACTGTGTGTACGTTTCGTTTCCTGTGTGTACTGTGTGTACGTTCCGTTTCCTGTGTGTACTGTGTGTACGTTCCGTTTCCTGTGTGTACTGTGTGTACGTTCCGTTTCCTGTGTGTACTGTGTGTACGTTTCGTTTCCTGTGTGTACTGTGTGTACGTTTCGTTTCCTGTGTGTACTGTACTGTGTGTACGTTCCGTTTCCTGTGTGTACTGTGTGTACGTTCCGTTTCCTGTGTGTACGTTCCGTTTCCTGTGTGTACGTTCCGTTTCCTGTGTGTACTGTGTGTACGTTCCGTTTCCTGTGTGTACTGTGTGTACGTTCCGTTTCCTGTGTGTACTGTGTGTACATTGCGTACATTGCGTGTTGGAGCTGTTGGAGCATTTGGAGCTTTATACACTTGAAGGTAGTTGGAGGAGTCTTGTACACTCGTAGAATTGTAGCCTCATAGTCTCTTAGACTCGTAGCGTTCTAGCTAAATATCATTGGAGCTGATGAAGAAAAAGGCTGTTGGTGTCAATGACTGTTGGAGTCACTAGACTGATAGAATCAATAGACTGATGGAACCATTGAATATTGGAGCCAATGAATATTGGAGCCAATGACAAATGTGTTGCCTTTTCGATGATGGTGCTGCCTTTTTCGTTGTCGGTGCTTCCAAATGTGCTGCCTTTTCGTTGTCGGTGCTTCCTGATTGGCTGCCTTTTCGTTGTCGGTGCTTCCAGAATGTGCTTCCTTTTTGTTGATGGAGCTTCTAATTTTAATGTTGTTTTGACTCTAGTATTATAATAAATTGTTCTTGATTTGACTAGCGTATTATTCCATACGGTGCATGTATATAAGCGAGTCCTAGACAGCAGGACGCTCAGTTTTGTTATTGACGTCGGCGGTGTAAGGATCACCTAGTTTGTTTAATCTGGTGCATAAATCGCGTAATTACCTGTTCTTGCGAACTCGATGGCATCTTTACCGACTCTAACGTTAACTCGGAGGTTGTACCATCGTCTACGGGAACCTTGACGACAGCTACGATGGAGAAGGAGCAGATCCCGTTGGCAACGATGACGTCAACATTGGAGGAGATTTCAACAGATGTGATACCACCATCATCCGAAGTTTCATCGTCAGCAATGGATTCTTCAACTAATGAAGAGCGTACATTGCATCAGTGCAAATACTGTGACGCATCATTTACTATCACCTCAAATGCTCGCAGACATGAAAGAAGCAGTTGTTCTAATAATGTTAAAAGAATACAATTTCAGTGCAATAAGTGCAATAAACTTATTTCACGTCTCGATAGCTTACATCGTCATTATAAAAAATGCTCCGAGACGTATAATGAACATGGTTATTGATTTGACTCATGTGTTGTACCGACTGATGAGTCTATATAAGTGAGACCCTGGTGATATGGACTTCAGTCCGTCTCTGGCTGCGGTAATGAACGGATCGGATAGACATTTAAAGTCATGTAAAAGGCTTAGTCCGTACAATAAGAAGACTGTTTGAATCGAGGAATCCAAAAGGCTTTGCTAATTTGTCTGTGTATTATTTTTTGTACTTTTAGTAGATTAGAATGTATGTAATAAAAGTTTTTAAAAGTACTTGCGGTGTTTTTTATTTTCTCAATCCTGTCACTTTTTTAGTATTTTTTTTTAAATTAAAGTTGTTTTGTATCATCCAGGGATCGAACCAAGGACCTTATTCGATCTAATCAATCAGTATATATAGATTCCGCATTAAGTTAATGAATTTTGAACTTTTTCCCGCATCTCTAGCTAAATAATTACACGATTCCAAGATGGTGACCATAATGACTTATAGGATGATGGTTGATTTGTAAACTATGCTTCATTTAGGACTTTGATGATTATTTATTAAAATTATTATAGTTCACTTAAAATTAATATATTTTGCATCGTCCAGGGATCGAACCGAGGACAGGAGCGGATCGAATCAATATGTAAATTAATGAGTGATTTATTTAATGAATTTTGGAACTTTTCCCGAATCTCTAGCTTTAAAATTACGGATTTCCAAGATGGTGGTCTTGATGTCTGATAGGATGATGGTCGTAGAGGATTTAGAGTCTCTTTACGAATGTTGAACATGGTTTATTGAAATTATTATTTTTTACATAAAATTAAACATTATTGCATCGATCGGGTATCGAACCGAGGACAGGAATCCATCGAATCAATATGTAAATTAATGAGTGATTTATTTAATGAATATTGGAACTTTTCCCGAATTTCTAGCTAAATAATTACGGATTTTCAAGATGGCGGCCGAATTTCAAGATGGCGAGTGTCATAGTAATAAATGATTACTGTACTCTAGCGGATGAGAATTAAACTAACATGTCGTCAGCGCACTCTCGCCGACGATACACTGATGATGGCTTCCAGCAGACGAGGACAAGATGGCGGACATGACGTCATACTAGATGACGATATATATGCTTTGAAAGAAAAAGTGTTGGGAGTCAGTCTGCCTCCAGCCACCGTGAGGGAAGGATCGGTCGCCATTTTTATTTTTCTTGCCCTCACCGGGTTCGAACCGAGGACTCCGAACTCCGTGTCGTTAATGTTTGTTTTTTTAAAGTATTTTATTAAAATTTTATTAAATGAATTTTTTTATAATTTTTAAAAAAAATTTCATTAAAATCGGATAATAAATAAAGAAGTTAAAGATGGCGGCCGTAACGGAAATTGCAACGGTGACGTCATCATCTAATATGGCGGATAACACAATGCCGGAATGTTCGAGAACACAATGACGTCATCCAAAATGGCGGATCCAAGATGGCGGATCCAAAATGGCTGCCGGGGTCAAGGTCAAGGTCAAAGGTCAAGGTCACAACCATCCAAGATGGCCGCCGTGACGTCACAATCCAAGATGGCGGTCGGCACACTCCTCAATCCTCACCCTGGACCCTGTCCCCGGAGCCCCATTCCTATACTACTGTCTTCGCAGTTGAAGATGAACAACATTCTTGTTTTAAATAACTGACAGTGTGTTTAAGGGCTCCGCCTACCCGGGCACACATAGGGTGTGCTGAGCTTCAGGAAAAACAACGATTTCAAAACTACTCAAGATATCCGAGTGGAGTCTGCTTACGAAAAGCATTTAAGAGTTCTCTGAGGGCCGAAAAGTAGGATTCAAGTTTTTAAACTGTAGTTTTAGAATAATTAAAATAGCTAAAAGGAGTGTTTTCAGAGTAATATTTAGGCATAAAAAACCAGTACAGATTCTTGAAAGCACTTAAGGGACTTGCTCTACCCCTTTATCATCATTTCTCAGCCATATGTTATGGTCACTGCTCAAATTTCACAGTTATCCTGTGACGACGAGAAGACTGAGCGCTAGTCCAGAGGAGACACCGCGCTAGAAGCACCAGCGAGCGTCGCGCTTATCATCCCGCCTCACTGACACACATACACCTCTGACGAGGCGGGCCCCTAAAGATGGAATACTGGGCGTACTGAACAAAATTCTACAAAAAACCTCATATTTGTCGCCAATTATTTGAATGAAATCATTTCACGATAGCAACAAGGTTTCCGAAGTATGTAGAACTTTGTTCAATCAGATATTGTTACACCTGAGGAACACATTAATCACACAATTGGAGCTCGGCTCGACAACGGCGCTCTCGCACCTCTGTCCCAACACACCGCCTCACCTACTCACTCGTCCGCCGCACACAATACACCATGCCGGATGCTCCAACCTCCGCGCATGAAGCCCGTCGCTTGTCGCCCACTATCGCTTGCGACGCTTAGTGATATATCCTATATACTTGCTCTATCCTTTACAGTAAAACTGCTGTTCAGATCCGCCTTCAGACATATACCAGGAAATCCTTCTTTTCACAGACGAGAGAGCCAAACGCCCGATCGTGCATCTTCGGTTTTTTTTTTGTTCATTGTAAATAAATATGGTGGTGTTGATAAAAGGATACTAATGGTCAATTAGGATAGGTTAGGTACATTATAAATACTTTAAAACATTGTGGACGGTTGATTTGGTTAGGATAGCTACATTAAAGATACGGAAAAAAAGCATGAACTTCGGGGAACTTCGGGTTTTGGCTCTCTAGTCTGTGACTGTAAAAAGAAGGCTTCCCCATATACCAGCCTAGGGAAGCACTTCATACCACGAGTCGTCACGGTGTTTTCAACTCATCTTGTCGTGATGAACCTGCGTCTTAGGTTTGTCGGTCCAATTCACACCCATTCTGTATAACGCAGCTGCTGAACATTTCTCATGTTGCGTTCTTGCGTATTTTATAAACCAGCCTATTTTTTAAACTAAAATTAAGTGCATTTGATTGGGAGGGGTCTGTGTTAAGGAAGACTTTAAGACCGGTATTCCAATACACAAACATAAGGGTTTAGGTATTGGATATGTACTCTAATCGTATTCCTAGTGCACGATAGGACACGGCCAGTTCCTTATTTTTAGGGAATGAGTTTTGGTGTCCGGTCCATTGTCGATCAGTTGCCCGAATTACATGCATCCGTAGAGGTCACTTTTTCGTTGATTTAGTCCAGATAGCGAACCCGAGTCTAGCGCCATTAATTCGTATAAAGTAATTTTTGGATCATGGGGAGACGTACCAAGTGTGTTGGTGTGCCAAATGATACTTTATGATAGCGAAACTATCCTTGAATGCATTTTGTACACTTTCATGCTCATAATAAGATGATATAGCAACTTAAAGATAGGTACGTGGTAAAATTAAATTGCTGTTTTTTTTTTGTATAGTGTTGATATCTCTAGTATTTTTTACCGTGACAATTGTATCGATAGTTGCGAAACTTCCGCTAGGGCACCGTTTTATTAAAACTGTTGCTTATTTGTTTCGTTGCTGGGATTCGGTTGGACACGTTCTGCATTAGAACCCGCGAGCTAGGTTATGGTTGTATCCCACCGGCAGTGCTTGTTCGCTACCTTACCCGAACTTCTTGGAATACCGGCCCAAGTGCGTCTCAGACCGAAGCCTATACGCCCAATCAACCTAGGTTTCGGGGAGTGGCCAGCTATGGCAGCAATTGATGCCATGACTAACTCCTCTATCTTGAATCTAGAGTAGACTACAACTAGTTGTGTTGGGCCCAGGTAAACCCTGCATGGACACGGGTAAAACCCTGGGCACTAAGCAGACAGGTTCAGTGCAGGGCAAAAAGGATGGTTCAGAGAGAAGATTTGGTCGGGGCAGAACGTTTCGGCCGTTCGGGGGTCAAAAAATAAAATTTAAAGTTTTTTTTTACAGTACATGATAACACTTTACCACTTATAAAGAGTGGTTACATTGACACTCCAGCATCTTTGCTCTTTTGCCAATTACACAATCGGTTACACGTCAGAATATACATTACACGGGTCGGGAGCATGGGCCTGGACATGTACCAGTGGCGCATGCGCAGAAGGAGCGAGCAGCAGGTAAAAGCAGATAAAAGCTGTCACGGGAAGGTCGCCGCACTCGTGCGTGCAGAGTGGCTGTCGGCGGGGCGAGAGTGAAACCACGCTGCTATCCGCTCCCGCCGTCCACACCCGAATCCCAGTCCCCAGTGCGCCGTCGCCAGCTGCATACAACCCCGCGCCTTTTGCACATTGCTCCACACCATCGTCACTTATTACAAGTTATAGTTATTTTTTTATGTTCTCGACGGCATTATAAATATTATTTTCCATACCACCGTCAGTTATTACAAGTTTTAGTTATTTTTTTGGTGTGTAAACATCTTATTTCTCGACGGCATTTGTTGGGAGTAATGTGTAAATGGAACGGAAGTCCTATGGAACGATGCTGCCATGTGTGGCGGGTAGCGCGAACCCAAGTACACAAAGCCCAAAACAAAACAAACTAATAACTGTTTACGGAATTATAACAATATAGGCAGTGTTTTAATTTAAAAAAAAAAAATCCTCGTCGAAAATCGTGTTCAAAACCGGGGTTTAGTGTTCATTCCAAGTTGTTAACGATTTTATCGAGCCATTTCATTATGTAGTGTAACATTTCGCTCTGCAAATAGAATGGGTTCAATCGTCAGCGTAGCTGCTGCGCCAGTGAATTCTATTGGCGGAAACGGAAACATATGTGTGATTCGCGTCAAGAAATGTAATTGCAAAACACATTTTCGTATATATATCACGCTCGGGATTGTTTTTAAGAATTTGACGTTAAATATCGTGTCCCGAGTTTCAGATTGTAAGTGTGATTGCAACATGAGAACCGATAATTTGCTCGTTACCGAGGTTAGATGTTACACATCTCTGACGAGTATTCAGACACTCGCTAACAATTTATTTTTTTCAATTTTAATATTTATAGATTTTTCTAAAACCAAAAATTGTTTCTACGCCAATATTATTACAGTTGTAGTCATTCTGAAAGAAAATAATAATTCAATGCAGAACACACATTGTTATTTCACAGGTGTAAATGTTTGTATCAGTCGGTTATTATTTATTTTATTATTATTATTAACAAGAAAACCCATTAAATTTTTCGCTATTCTCAAACGGAGCCAAAAATTTTAATTTTAAATAATATAAAAAAATAGTTGACACAAACTGTTGAAACAAAGACGGCATCTTCAAGTTGCATCTCCTTCCATGCAAAAATTGATTATTATCAGATGATGCTCTTAATGAAATACAACAATAAAATGTATTTCCAAAGTTCTTAATCCATATGTTATTTTTTTTAGTAGGATAAATAAAAAATTTACTACTTTATAGAGTTGTGTCCAAACCTTTCGCGCTCTATGGTGTATATCTGGCCACAGAGCACACAGAAACAAAGCAAGCGCTAACGGCACAAATCGTGCATTGGAGAGACAAAGTAAACGCCCATTAAACATGCGCACTGCAGACTGAGGATGACACACGCTATAGTCCCGTCGAGCCGCGTCGCCGACACAAGGCCCACTAACCAGCGCAGCGCTTGCATCCTAGCAACCGAGAGACGCCATCTTGATTCTAGCCATGGGCGTAGCAAAATATTCAGGGGAGAGGGAGGGGCCGAAGTAAGTTATAAGAACCTTTTTTTTTACAGGCCTGTTTCCGGTGGGGGGTGGGGGGTGTCTGAAAGGTCCGTGAATTCGAAGGGCGGTATTCCAAAACGTCCGGTTAAGGTAGCACATCAGCACTGTCTTGTTGGGACACAACCGTAACCTAACTCGCGAGCCGTATTCCAGAACGCGTCCAAACCGAAACCCAGTAAGGGAACAGATAGTCAACCGTTTTAATAAACGGTGCCCTGAGCGAGGCTAGAAACTGGTTTCAACGCATTCTAGCGGACTTTTCGCAACCATCGATACAAGTTTTACGGTACCAACGCACAAAAATATAACAGCTTTTCTAAATTTCCTCAAGTTTTTTTTTTTAATTGCAATAATTTCTTGTTACGACCATTAAAGTGTACAAAATGTATTTCAGGATAGTTTTGGTGTCATAAAGTTTCATTTGAAACTCCAACACGCTTGGTACGTCTCCCGATGATCATAAAAATGATGTATAGGACTTAATGCGACAGGCGCGTATCCGCAATTTGGTCGAAATCAGTGAAAAAGTGAACTCTGCGCATGCGTGGAATTTGGGCAACAGATCGGCAACGGATAGGACACCAGATCGGCAACGGATAGGACACCAAAATCCGTTCCCTAAAAATAAGGGACTGTCAATTCCTATCGTGCACTAAGAATAAGGTTAAGTGTAGCATATTCACCACCTAAGCCATTATTTTGTGCCTTGGAAAACCGATCTACGTGCATTTTTAAAACCTGAAATTCTTAAGATAAATTGTCTCTAGGAAGTTAGAGCCTTACATTGCCACTGCTTATGATTGTGTCGTAGTACGTGTTTACTGAGAAGGGGGGAAAGTTATGCTCTAATTTTGCATATTAAGTGGCCACACGTCAGTATTTTAAGCTGAGGTGAATTATTATTGAGAAAAAAAAAATCTGTCTCCAAAAGGCCTCAACCATGACCCCGCGCTTGGTTGCAACAGTTTTTACCACATGATTTTCTATATTTAATTTCACCAATTGGCTTCGTTAAAGCACAATACATAATTCAATGGAATGTCTTAAAACAGAATGCAGGATTTCGCGGCCATTGTCTGATAAACCATCAATACTTTCGAGGCTAAGCCGCGTCCAAGTGATGGTTTGTACCGACATTTCGCTCTGCATTGCAGCAGGCATCTTCAGGGTTGAGAAGTCATCAGCACCAACAACAATCAAGAACACAATTACAACGGCAAAACAACGAAAGTCCTGAGTTTTAAGTGGCTGCCGTAAAATCATTGCCGTTTACAAGGGGAGGGCACGACTTGGGGAAATTCACTTGGGGATTATAAAGTTCTCTGGAGTCTTCCGATTTAACACCAGCCTCAATGTCACTTTCGTCGATTTTTAGCATTAGCATTAGCATTTTTGTAATCTTTATTGTTGCCTTATATTTTGCCTTCGTTCCACTTCCTCGGTGCTTTAAATCAGTCCTTTTTATTTGAATCGTTTATTTCAGAAACCACCTAAGCGACAAAAATTCCAAAAATGTTGTTTTGTTGGTATTGTTCACTTCGGAGGTAAATACATCGTTTAGTGCAGAAATAACCTTTGTTCCATATCACCGATGCTATTTGGCAGCCTTGAAAAGAATCCGTTTATTTCAGAAAGAACCCAAGCGCCATCACATAGGTTCTTTCTGCGGTAGATTTTACTCGTGACGGTTGGCGGCCTTGACGACACGTGTCACGTGTTCCGTGGCTCGCTGTTTTGTTTGTAGTTTGTATCGAAGGTTACCGATATCCAAACACTGAGTGGATAGTATTATTTTTTGTGAGTTTTCGGTGAAAAATAAGGTGTTATTATTAAAGTTCTTAAGCCATGTCTGATAGTTCGCATGATGAACCTAATCCCAAGCGTAGGCGTGGAGTTGTGCACGAAGAAAAATACCAACGGAACATTATTCGGAATGCTAGGCTCAAAGGATTGCAGTACGTCTCGTACAAAGGAAAATAAGTTCCCAGCAAAACCCATATGAATGATGTAAACTGTAAGTGCCATTTGAAATGTTATTTGAAACTTACGGATGAAATAATACGAGAACAATGGGAAACATTTTACTCTTTGGAAAGTAAAAACACCCAAGCCTCAATGTCACTTTCGTCGACCCAGTGATCATCGCAAGTTTGATCAGAATAATTTATTTTTACACGTCGTTTCCAACATTTTGGTCTCAATACTTCATCAAAGTCTTCGATCTTTGAGCCTCAGGTACATCATCACAGTCTTCGATCGTATCAGCCTCAGATGTGTCATCATTTTCTTCAATCATGTCAGCTTCAGATGTTTCGTCACATTCTTCGATCTTGTCAGCTTCAGCTTCAAGTTCTCCGTTGTTCGCATTTTCATGGAGGCGACTAGAATTTGGTGCCAATATCTTTTGATTACACATGAAGTTGCTACTTTTTTCGTTATTTTTAAATGTTTAATTATTATCGAGATCTAGGATGGTATTTTTAGCATTAGCATTAGCATTTTTGTAATCTTTATTGTTGCCTTATATTTTGCCTTCGTTCCACTTCCTCGGTGCTTTAGACCAGTCCTTTTTATTTATAGTCAGCTTAGTTGTACAGGTCTCGAAATGTCTATTCAAGAAATACCTTCACCAAAGGATTTCTGACACTGATTGCAACTAAATGGTTTTTGGCAAGGACACAAAATACACTCGCTTCTCTCATGACGTTCAGAAGTTTTTCTCAAGGTAAACTCCTTGCCGCAGTATATACAGTGATATCATTTTAATGCAGTAACATACAACGAACCAGGATATGTGTTAGCTTCCGCGACTAATGACAGATGCAAACTGAGAGTTTTTAATTGGAACATGTAACTTAACGCAAGTAGTTCTGCTTATCAACAGCTTATGTTGCCATATGTTGCATGGAGGTAAATATGATTTATTGTTCATGTGGGATGCGGGACGCTCACTCACGATCGCATGAGGGCTATGCTAGACCTCAAGGTGAAGGAAAATCGTCTTGTATGATAGTGATTCTCAACCGTCTTAAGACATTATTGGACTGAGTAATAATATTTTTGTTTGAACTCCGCCTGATGAAAAAATTGTACGCGCTGATATAGTAACAGAAATTCACTAATTAAATGTAACTCTGAATAAAATAACATGATTCATTAAGTTAAAGTTTTTTCATGCAAGGATCGATTTCTCAGAAATAACCAGATGTCTCGCCAGGAATAATCAGGAGCACTGGAAGAAAATCAACATTGTATTGGTAGGAATAATCAAGAGCACACGGAGAAAACTAACACACTTTTTCCTAATTCTAGATCAGTAAAAAACAAAAATTAATAAATTACAAAAAATTCTGCAAATAAAAAAATTAAATAAAAAATTAAAACAAAACTTGAAAAAATTACTAAGAATTCTGGCTTGTGCTAGAACTCTATCATTACCGAACAAAGGAGAAGATCACAAGCTAGTAGAAGATATTTTTGTAACTTTTATTTTTTTTACTTTTTTCGGTGGCTCACAAAGTATAAGGTTATGTGAGTTTAGAGAATATTTCGCGGCTGTGGTACGGGCACCACCGTGTAAGATCAACCTGTTTCTATCATTTGGACTTTCCTTATTACCAACAGTCATTGGTAACAGCCCAAAAATAAGGCTCGAGTGATAACGTGCGTTCTACTGAATTTGCTGGAAGAGCCAAACGGTCTAAGGCTCAAAAATGTGTACCACCATTCCAAGTCTCTGCAACAGTCAAAGTACCAGCGCCTGGCAACGATTCTACAATCGGTGGATGGCCTGGAGTAATTCCCACTTAGCAATAATCTCCGGAGCCCGAAGATGAAGTGCTGTTATTGTAAACATTTTGGTCTTAATTTTTACACGCATGGTTTTCTCGACATACGGTGTACAATAAGAGCTACATACTACTGTATCCAAACGACAATATCAGTTAAGTTAGAAGTAATGAATATGCCTAGACGAGATTATTATTCAGTATTAAAAATGTTGACTTTCAAGCGGCTTTTTGACGTGATAACGTCTTATAAATCGATGAACGCCAGCTGCACGCACGAAAAATTGTCACGTTCCTCCTGAGCCGAGCGTGCAAGAACCGGCCAAACATCGTGCGAGAAAATCTTCTATAATATCAAACAGGTTAAAGCAGGCCTTTTAAATAATTGTTCGTGATTATATTCAAACAAACTATTTAAATTAAATTTGCAAAAACTGTAAATAATATTCGAAAATTAAAAAGTATGAAATTTTAAATCAATGTTTTATGATGTTATCGCGTAAAATTATCGTCCGTAAACCGACTTTACAGACAACCCCCTTTTTTTGTCAAGTGTCTTAACTAATCGGCTATGCACGTTCTTGTGCGCATGCCTTTCGTGTTCAGGGACGTACGAGAGATAGCAGAAAATACGGATACATCAAGGAATCTCGATGGCCTTGGTAACTACGACGTCAACACTCATACGTACATGTGTGGCGGAAGTAAAGCGCACCCAGTTCCCTGGGGCCGTAGATCGGGTTTATACTTAATCTAAACTAGAACGGAAGAAACGCAAGCAAAAAAAAGTTTAACGGCGACGTTTACAATTACCCGTTTATAAGTTACGCAAGACGCACAAACGCAACACGAGCATCGGCCAACTTCTCACTTCTTGCAATTTGGTTCGCGTTTCCACCTACCATATTTGATGTTGAGTGTTCAGAAAAATTAAGGGCGCCGTTCGGCTGGAACGTAAATGCGCTACGGCGTGTATATCATGTTATTCTTGCTCGGAGCTGGGAGTAAACTACTACTTGTAAATTCCTTGTGATATTTATCACGGTTGAATTTTGTATTATGCGGATTATCAGCACGTTCTCGCTTCTCGTGTCGGCGAGTATGCCTGTTCGAGAAAATCTTGTCACAGTAACGACACCGATGCTGGGAAGACGCCGATGCAGATTCAGTGGTCATCACTGATGCTATTGGTACTGGAGCTTTTGAAGTCTCCATCGATGGCGAAATTTCATTCATTAAGTTTTCCACTACCGCCGGCACTGCGGGAATTAAAGTCTCTTCTGCTGATGGAACCACACCTGTCGCAGTCTCCTTACTGTTGTCGGTGAAGATGGTACACATTCCATCGAGTTCTTCGTGGTTGTCATCGACGATGCCAACGGGATCTGCGTTGATATCGACGTCACTGCCTTCAGGGTCTCCGCTGTCGATGGTACACAATCCTACCAGGTCTGCGTAGTTGTCGTCAATGCCAATGGGAACTACATAGCCGTCGTCGCCGCTACCTTCAGGTTCTGCTCCGTTGATAGTAAACTGTCCATCGAGCTCGACATTGGAATAGCAATTAAATATCAAGTAACGTACTAAAAAAGGAGAGATGCACTGCACAGCTGTCAGTGGGCCCTGTCGTCAAGGACTATTTTATATATCCACATCCCCTCGAACAATATGCTAGTCAAAACACAATCCATTTACATTAATACGCAAGTCAAAACACCATTCAAAAAAATAAGCTCATAAAAAAGGAAGAACATTTAAGGATAAGGACGCACTTTCGGACGAAAAAAAAAAGCACATTTAACGAAAATGACAAAAATTCAATAGGTCGTACATGTGCTCAAACATTCAAATCAGCGGTGTTTCGTTCTCGCCACAGGAATACGATCTGGTCATAGGGATACGAATTCTTCACAGGGATACGATGTCGTCAGTAGTATATGATAATACAGGCTTGACTAATACATTTAACGAAAAGGATGTGTATTTAGCTTCAATGCTTTGTTTACAAAAGTCATTGGCTCCAAAAATCATTGACTTCGACAGTCTCTGGCTCCAAATGTCACTGGCTACATAAGCAATCGGCTCCAGCTGTCTTAGGCCTAATTTCTCCAGCAGCATTTGGCTACAAGACGACTTGGCTACAAAGCTACAAGACTAAAAGACTATTGGGCTACGAGCCTACAGGACTACAAGACTATGATGCACCAGGACTATGAGAGTACGAGTCTACGAGCTCCAACTACCTATGAGACCAAGAGGCTACGAATCTAGGAGGCTACAAAGCTAGGAGACTACGAGACTACGAGACTAAAGAGCTACAGGATTCTTGGTTATGAAGCTCCAAGTCTGAGATTTCAAGGCTACGAGACTACATGACGACAAAGGCTACAAGGTTATAAGGTTACGAGTCTACAAGGCTACGTAGTTACAAGGCTACGAGGCTACGAGTCTACAAGGCCACGGGGTTACAAGACTAAGAGGTTACAATGCTACGAGGTTACAATGCTACGAGGTTACAATTCTAAGAGGTTACAAGGCTACGAGGCAACAGGACTATGAGACTACAAGGCTGCAACTGGCTACAATAGCTCCGTTCAGGAGCGAGAGTAATTTATCTAATGAAAATAACTTGTTGCGAGTAGTCCCGATTCTTGCAACAGTTGGCACCACATGCTGTGTTGTACAGTCACTGCTTTTATAAGGGATGCTCACTCACGATCGCAAGAGAAGGGGGGCTTCGCTAGACATCAAGGAGAAGGAAGTTCGTCTTGCATGATAGTAATTCTCATCCATCTTAAGGCATGTTATTTGTTTGAGTAATGGTATTTTTTTATTAAATTCCACCTGATAAAATTATTGTAAGTGTTCAATTAGTTACAGAAATACGCTAATTTAATGTAACTTGAATAAAATTGCATGCCTCATTAAGTAAAATAATTTTCATACGGATATTATTCCTCAGAAATAACCAGAAGCACTCGAGAACATCAGCATAAATCTCTTCAGAAATAACCAGGAGCACACGAAAAAACCAACAGAAGCATCGCAATGACTGGTCAGTAGAACTTGGAGAAACCAAAAAAATATTGGCAGGAATAATCAGGAGCATATGGAGAAAACCAACAAAATACTGAGATGAATAATCAGGAGCACACAGAGAAACCTAATGCATGTTTTCATAAATCAATATCAGTGAATTACAAAAAAAAAAAAGAGTCTGCCAGCTTGTGAACATCTCCTTTGTTCAGCATGTAGTGTTCTAGCACAAGTCAGTTTTTTTGTTATTTTTTTTTTGTTTGTAATTCACTGATCTAGATTTAGACAAACGTGCGTTAGTTTTCTCCGTGTACTCCTGATTATTCATTTTATTATGTTGTTGGTTTTCTGCATGTACTCATTATTCCTGCCAATATTTTGGTGGTTTCTCGGAGTTGTTCTGCACATTCATAAACATGCTTATGGGGAATTTTGCCTCTCTCGCATGAATATTTCCCGATTTTTTTTATAGGAAAATTGGAAAATTTTATTTTATTTTTTTCTCGAAATAGGGAAATGTCTAGGAATTTTGTGGATTTTGTTTAGTAGTTTTTGAGGAATTTAGAGGAAATTAGAAACCAAAATGGCCGCCATTACGCCAGAATCCAAGATGGCGGTCGACACCACCGACACCACAACTTGAGCCCTGTCCCAGCTCCGGCCAAGATATATTACTTCCGTCGGTTGAATCCTTTCATTAATTAATTTTCAATTGTTGAGGTACACAGAATAACAAAACTTGTTTCATTACATGGTCTGAATTCAATACGGACTTCACACCGTAGTCCCCCGTTTTCCAGACAGACTGCATAAATCCTGAAGGCTTATCTTCTCGGCGGGAATCACGTGTTGCAAACAGAGAACACATCTTGCGTAACAGCTTGTATTTACCGCTCGTGATATATGTGGCAACTTTTATGGCCCATGTCACGTTGAAATAGAGCTTCAGCCTGCGCGTATAAGAAGGTGTTTGCACAGAACGGAATATTCCTAACCTGGTTCCAACACTTT
Source organism: Bacillus rossius redtenbacheri (assembly GCF_032445375.1). NCBI lineage: Eukaryota > Metazoa > Arthropoda > Insecta > Phasmatodea > Bacillidae > Bacillus > Bacillus rossius. The sequence goes on along the minus strand of NC_086342.1, from coordinate 36,848,567 downwards.
TTTTTGTTTAGGTTACGTTTTAGTTCATAAAAAATATAGTTTCTATCAATAATGATCGGCCAGAGCCACTATCATTCTATTACTGTCTTCATCAATACTGAAAAGAAAATTTTTAAAAAAAAACGAGATGTGTGAACGGAAGGATGTTCTAAAGTGCCACAAATATACAATCTAAAAACCAAGTGTTGGTCCTTTGTAGTAACAAAATTAATACCATATATATTTTAAGTATCAGAGGAGTGAGATACTTAAATATTCGGCCACGCAGAGTGTTTACTAACAGGTCACCTTACTCAAGTACAGTTCTTTGTACATCCTGGTGTCCACTGTCAGTAATGTGGGCAAGCAAGCTTCTTAACATGCATACCAAAGAGCAAAACAGGAGATAAATTAGGATTCAACAAGGAAAACAGGCAAACATATCCTAAAAATAAGTCAGCCCAAGAAACTAACCAAAAGGAAGAACGGATACTGATTAGGAAGGTAATGAAAATACCAGGCTTAGTGCCAGAGGCAGATTTAGAGACAGGGGCACAGGGGCACAGGGACCATCAACCCCCCCCCCCTCCCCGCTTCAACGATCATTGGCTCGAGCACTCTTTTGGCTCCAAAAGTTATTGGCTCCAACTGTCACTGGCTCAAACTGTCATTGGTACCAAGAAGTATTTTGGCTCCTAAAAGTCTTTTGGCTCCAAAAAGGTTTAAAGTTATAACCTACACGGCCACATTGTAAAATCATGGCCCAGATGCCCCAACTGACTTTATATTAAAATTAAAATACTAATCAAAATTTTTTTACCACCCAAAGGTTTTCTCACTGACCGTCAGATCTATTTCCGGTTCAAAACAAAGTTTGCAATGTTATACTTTCCTAAAAGTTACAAGCAACGAACCCTGCCATCTTTAATATAAAACCACTACATTTTCATCAAACTTATAAACTATAAATTATTGATGTGAACAGGTAAATGACTATCGACATTTGATCAAGCTACAAATCATTAAACCAATACTCAGGTACAGTGGCGTAGCCAGGATTTGTGTATGGGGGATGTTAAGAAGCATGCCCCCCCCCCCCTTCCCCCCGTATTAAAGCGGGTGGTCCGGGGGCTCTCCCCCGGGAAAATTTGGATTTTAAGGTGTAAAGTAGTGCTATTTTAACTGTTTTCGGTACTTAAATTTAAATATTGTAATGGTAAAAATTTTATTAATTTTAATATGAAATTTGTTTGAGTGATGAATAAGAAATTAACTAAAGATTTGGTGCTAAGGGGGGGGGGGGGGGAGGTTGAACCCATAACCCCCCCCCCTGGATACGCCCCTGCTCAGGTAGTTCGTTTATTTCGACCCCTACAATTTTTTTCTAACGAGCTCGGTAACGAGCAAATTCATGTGTTCTCGTGTTACAAATACACTTACATAATACGAAACTCATACACGGTGTTCAAAGTAGAATTCTATAAAATACTACTGAGCGTGATAAATATCTACGCAAATTGTGTTATCAACTACATTACTTGACGCGAATCACACGTGGTATCCGCTACCGCCGCTAGAATTCGTTGCCGGAGCAGCTACGTCGACTATCGAATCATCCGAATTGCCGAGCGAAATTAAAAACTATAAAATTAAACGGCTCAGATTAAAGAAAAAAGACTTTTAAAAAAACTAAATCCCGGCTTTGGACATGATTTTCGACCCCAAATTTTTATTCAAATACTGTACCTCTTGTTAAAATTTATTAAACAGTTAATAAAATGTGAACCTTGGTTCGCGCCATCCACCACAGATGGCAGCACCGTGTTGACACATTTCCGTTCTTTGCGACTTCGTTCCATGCACGAAATCACCCCTACCAATGCCGTATAACGAGAGCTAAGACGTTAAGGGCCCCGCCTCGTCAGGGGTGTATGTGTGTTAGTGAGACGGGATGATAAGCGCGACGCTCGCTGGTGCTTCTAGCGCGGTGTCTCCTCTGGACTGGCGCGCAGTCTTCTCGTCGTCACAGGATAACTGTGAAATTTGAGCGGTGACCGTAACATTACATGCCCGAGAAATGAAGATAAAGGTGTAATTCAACTCCCTTAAGTGCTTTCAAGAATCTGTACCTGTTATTTTACGCCTAAAAATTACTCTGAAAACATCCATTTTATCCATTTTAACTCTTCTAGAAATACATTTTAAAAACTTAACCCGAAATCAAAAGTACTTTTCGGCCCTCAGCGAACTGTTAAATGCTCTTCGTAAGCAGACCCCACTCGGATATCTTGAGTGGTTTTCAAATGGAGTTGTTTTCCCTGAAGCTCTGCGCACCGCGTGTGTGCCCGGGTGGACAGGGGCCTTAACCGCAGCGGGAGAAATGCATCATGTGACACGCTCGCCCGTTTCGTAAGCATTTAGCGGTCGCGCTTGAACAGGACGAGCCGTCAGTCCGTGACCTTGGCGACCACGGCGCAATACGCGCGCCTGCATCCATCTATAGCGTGTCCCATCCGTAGTTTGCAGCGTGCATTCAAATGAGCATTTACTTTCTCTTTCCAATGCAAGATTTCTGTCGCTAGCCCTGTGCTCGATTGCCAGATCTGCATTGAGCAAAAAAAAAAAAGTTAAGAGACAACTTTGTAATGCAGTGCAAATTTTTTTTAATGCGTCCAATACATTGCAGTCTGTAACGTAAAATTTGGAATGAGAATTTCGTGAATACGTTCTCCTGTTGTATTCTATCTAGAGTATCATCTGATGATATTCGTTATTTATGTATTTATTTATTTATTTATTTATAAGGAGTGGTAATTGAAAGACGCCATTTTGTTTTCATGTTTTATTTTCAAAAATTTTTGAGTTGACGATGGTTTTGTGGTCCGTAGACCATGAAACGAAAAACTACATATTTTCCGGAAGTCGCACCATGGTAACGGCTACAATAGGTAGTAATTCTTTCAAATCTACTTAAAATGTTGAATCGTCCATGCACAAAAAATAATTTAGTTGGTTGGTTCTATTCTTACAGGTAAGCCCGTATTGTCTAGAATTATCTCTAAAATTGAATTCACTTTATACGTTCAAATTAAGGAAGTAAAAAATACATATTTTTAGTTTGAAGGTGAGATACAAAATGCGCAAAATGAATTCATCACTTTTTACATTACGTCGCCCGAAACTCGCCAATCGCACTTCGCATACGCAAACGTTTTTGCTGCCAAAGACGGAAACAAAAGAAACATTAAAAAGTTGAATTTTTCCAATTACCTACTTGCAATCAGTATTTATCAAGGAATTGAGTAGTTCTCAAGGATTCTTAGTGAAATTTAAAGCCATTAAGGGCCCTTATTCAATTTAAGACAAATTTTCTTTTTAAGAAAATTGATGAGGCGTAAGAACCCGGTAACGCTCTTTCTAATGGTACAACAGGTTATGTTGTAACCTCAGTATGTATGTAATTATTTGTGATTTATATCAAATACACAATGTGAAAATCTTTGAACGAAGATTTTTAGAAGAAAAAAATGGTTGTCTGTAAAGTCGGTTTACGGACGATAGTTTAACGTGACGTCATAACAAAACATTGATGAAATCATTGCATACTTTTATGAATAAATTTGAATCATTTTTATTGAATTATCACTATTTTGTATGGATACAAAGAAGGAGTGAAATAAAATCTACAATTTAATTGATAAATTTACTTTTATTTGCACTCATTAAATCAAATATGTTCATTACTTTAACGAAGAGATTATTTTAACTATAACTTTTATACATGTTTGCTATTTAACTTCTTCCAATCTGTGTTATTCTGTTAAGGATAAGATGATGATAGGAAAAGTAGGAAACGAATGGGAGTGTTTCAAGTTTAATGTGCCTCGAAAAAGTCAAATCGATGGTTGTTCCAATCGAGTGGAAGAGAGATAGATGCGGCGAAAGCGTACAATGTGCGTAACGGGATACAGCGTAACGGGACAATGTGCGTAACGGGACACTTTTTCGTGCGTGCAGCCGGCGTTCATCGCTTTATTAGACGTTGTCACGTCAAAAAAATACAACGAATTTTCTGTTGCTTTTAACAAATGACTACCAGAGTTTAGTTATCAAGAACTGAGACATTATGTAGAGGTAGAGCGTGGGCACAGTAGGAAATTCTTGTGGCCAATATCTACGACGCCAACAAACAAATTACACGTTCGCTTGACTAATTAGCACTTGGGAAAGAAACTGACTTTTTTACATGAACAAATCAAACTGTCCCAAAACCCACTATTTTGCCTCGAAGTAGTATTCCCGCACCAGAAAAGATATTGCGAAGCCAACATCGAAAATCAAAAGTCACTACACGGGAATAATTTTTTATACCTAAACTAGGATTTTATAATTGTCTTTATATCGAAATTTAATGTCTGAATGCTACAACAGTGTCCCTTTCGGCACAGCAGTCAGCGCCATCTAGTTTCTTTCGCGCGAACTGAATCCCCATGTATTGAAACAGCTCAATAAAATCTGATTACGGGAAAGGAAGGGTTATAGTTTTTCTCCGACTGTGCCTAAGAAAGGTAATGTTTTTCATGTGATATCAAAATGATAAAATTATTTCCAGCAGATTTTTTAACAGATTACTGATTCTGTTGTTATCGGACTACTTAAGAGGAAGGATAATGTTTTACACGTATCGTGTAACCGTATTGTTTCAGTGATAAGTAATTTCCTATTGCGTTATTTTTATCTAATACGCCAAATTACTTTAAAATACTCTCAGCAAATGTGTAGTCTACGTTTTGTTATAATCCCACAGGAACTTTAGGTACGTACTTAAATTTTTTCGGAATAAATATCCTGAGATATTTCTGGACGTACGCCTATCGAATACGCTTAGATTAAAAAAAAAAAAAATTCTGTTCAAAAATTGCAGAGTTACGTTTTGTTACTACACAACAGGATCAACGTACCCTATGTCATATTCCTGGATATAAAATAACCATACACCAAATTTCAACAAAATCTGTTCAGCAGTAAAGGAGCTTCGTGGTTAGTAGTAAAAACCACACACACAAACTTTCGCATTTATAATATAAGTAAGATAGTTACCACTAAAATCGCATTGTTTCATTATGCACTGGGAGAAGACTGCGCGCCAGTCCAGAGGAGACACCGCGCTAGAAGCACCAGCGAGCGTCGCGCTTATCATCCCGCCTCATTGGCACACACACTCCTGAGGCGGGCCCCTTAAAGAAACTCAACCGACAGTTTCATGCCTAAAGGTGATTTATAAAAATCACATTCTTTAGCCAATTTTATATTCAACGGTACAGTTTGAAAACTAGAAACAGAAACAGAACCAGTGATACGTGCCAGCGAGACAGCGCTATGAAATGCTCTGAAGCTCTGCATGCAGTGTGCGTGTCCAGACACGCCTTCAAGGCCTCGAGTGCGCATGCGCCTGCAGGTGTCCTGTCGGTGACGTAACGAACAGCGCCTGTCGGTCCCTCTCAAGGGGCCCGCCTCGTCAGGGGTGTGTGTGTGTGTCAGTGAGGCAGGATGATAAGCGCGACGCTCGCTGGTGCTTCTAGCGCGGTGTCTCCTCTGAACTGGCGCGCAGTCTTCTCGTAGTCACAGGATAACTGTGGAATTTGAGCGGTGACCGTAACATTACATGGCGGAGAAATTAAGATAAAGGTGTAATGCAAGTGCCGTAAGTGCTTTCAAGAATCTGTACTGGTTGTTTTACGCCTAAAAATTACTTTTAAAAACTTGCGTTTTAGTCATTCTAACTCTGCTAAGAATACAGTTTAAAAATTTATTCCGAAATCAAAAGTACATTTCGGCCCTCAGCGAACACTTAAATGCTTTTCGTAAGCAGGCCCCCACTCGGATATCTTGAGTAGTTTTGAAATCGCGTTGTTTTTTCTGAAGCTGTGTGCGCCGTGTGTGTGTCCGGGTATGCGGGGCCTTCCTGGACACACACGGTGCGCAGAGCTTCAGGAAAAAACAACAGAATTGGAAATTACCCCAAGATATCCAAGCGGGGTCTGCTTACAAAAAGCATTTAACAATTCGTCGAGGGTCATTACGTAGTTTTGTTTACTAATTAAGTTTTTAACTGTTTTTTTAGAAGAATCAAAATGGCTTAAACACGTGTTTCATAGTAATTTTTTTGGCATTTATGCAAAAATACTGCACATTTTCGTTAACATGTTATACAAAAATATAATTTGCCTTAGTAAAAAAAAAATTATTAACGAACTGTCTGGATGGTTTGGATAAAGTTAAAAAAAAAAAAAAAAAACATTCAGTACCTTCATCAAGAAAATGGTTTTGGCAATCAGTTTTCAATTATTTTTGCAAACTTTAATTATTTATTTACTGTATAAGCCAGCTCTGAGCCTTGCACGTAAGGGCGGCCCCTCACGGGCCTGCCATTCCACGAAGCAGCGCGAGTCACCCTTACAGCGCCCCAGTGTACACCACGAGACAAACTACAGGGATGGTAGGGCTGTTAGTACAAGAGTTAGGTGTGCAGGAAGCACATTATTGCACTCTGGCACCGCGCGAGAGTGCAGCCACTTGGCTCAGCCAACTGCAATACGTCCGTAATTACTCAGGCATTGCAAGCGTGAACCCAGCCTACTACTTTCATCTCCTGTCGACGAAGTAACTTTTTATTTTCAGCAACATTTTAAATGCACGCATTAATATAAATATGTATTCACAGGATGTAAGCACATTGTCAATTTGCGTTTACTGTTGCCAACCAAGAAATACCAATGAAATATTAAGACTAAACATTTATATATACTTAGAAATATACTGTAGCAGGATTCCCTCACAAACCTCCTTCAAAGTCCTTCAGGACATAATATGACGATGCGCGGCGCTAAAACCAATAATAGTTTCTACACAGAAAACAATTTAACCACTATAACAAAATTACTCAGTGGAAAATTCGAACCAGTTCTTTCGCAACAGAGCTGATACAGTTATACATTAATACAGGCATTTTCGAACGGGCGCTAAAGCTATATAACAACATTATTATTTTAGTTGCATTGAGTTTTCTATGTAGGTAGGAAATAAAACTTTAAGACGCAAGCGTGTAAAAATAAAATGTGGAACGCGTGTCCCTTAGTTTCTGGAGACCTTCAACTATTCCTACAGCAACAAGTACATATGGCTAGTCTGAAAAACCTCAGTAGCGCACCTACGAGTACATACAAGGATACCATACTCTTCAGAACTCTGTAGGCTGGATTCAGCACTCAAAGTTGGTTAGTCGAAACCCTTTCGCACCGATACCAATTATATTATGTAGCATAAAGATCCAACCGTCATCCTAATTCCTTTAAAAAGTAGTAACTTATAAGCAAACTTGAACTTTCAATAGTAACGTAAAATGCGCATACCCGAGTATGCAACGCAAATCTCCGGAAGAATTTACTCAGTTATGCGGGTGGATTCACATGAGTTTCCCAAACACTATTTGAACTGTAATGAATAATGTTAAAGTTCCATGTTTATTCCGCCAATAAATTAATCCTATTTATAAACACTTCTTTTTTTTTTCAAAACTAACAAACTGTAGAAGTGTGTGTCAGATTCAGCACCAAGAGTTCTCTGTGACTGATAATTGTTTACTCTCAACTTGTTAGCTAACCATTTCACGATTAACGTATACTTAACTGTCGTTTTCAAGTTAAAAGATAACATAACAAAAAAAACATTAAAGTACTAACTTATGCGATTTCACATTTTTTTAAATTAAACTAAAAACAATTAAAATTACAGGAAAATGCCTGGGTGGAATTTTTGCAAAACAAATTTTAATAATAGAATATTCTAATTAAACTGTTTTACAAACACATTAAATTGATTGTTGGTTTCCAGATAAAGCAGAACGCCATGTGTGGAGATTTCAACTTTCTAGTTTGCTGCATTAATAATTAGCAGGAATGAAGTCCCTTACTGTCAGTTAGATCGAACTACCAAGAAATGAAGAGGTTAATAGGTTAGGCGGAATCGTGTAACATATTTAAGCGAGCAGTTAGTATTTTGCCTAATTTTTGGTAGGAAGTTTTTTTCATAAGGGCTGCTAGCATCAAATAAAACACAGCTGTGTGGCTTACACCAGCTCCAGATGCTAAACAGTAGTTTTTTTATCAATATGAAAAAGACAGAAGCCCACTGCTCAAATTCCAAATAAATAATACCGTAAGCTTTTCTTACAGAATAAACAACTGTGATCGCATACCGCTAATCTCTTCCAAAGTTATCTTTCTTCAGCTATACAACGAGATGACCAAAATTTACATATTATGAATACCCGTTATTTCACAGCTCCGGAACCCATTCACACCCCAAAGATTTCTAACATTTAGAATCCAAATAAAAATAATATAAAATAAAAAAGCTGTTGTTAGGTTGATAGAATATTCATGAAGTCATTTCTGCTAAACAAACAAACAGCCTCATATTAAAATTTATTACATTATGATGTAATGACTACGGCCAAGAAACCACAGCTTAAAAAAAATAACGAATCACCCGACAGTGAGCCAAACTTTCCCCGTAAAATATTCAAGAGCAAATTTATTTTCCTTTTTTCGGTAGGCTAAAACTAATCAAACAAGTTATAATAACTTATTTCGAGTGTTCGTTTGACGATTGTATTTTTCATCTGTGAAGTGCGTGTGAAACATGCTTAAGGCACAAGCACTTGTAAGCGCGGCGTCACTGGCTTGGCGAAGTGTCCATCCCTCCTCGCGGTTTGCCGTGAGGTTATATATACTCTTATTCTTGAAATCACGTGTTACCTTTTTTGACATGTGCTTCAGCGAACATTCACACTTTGGCAGCCGAATATTGCGACGCAATAAACAAAATAAACGCAGATTCGTGTACCGCCATACAAGCTGTTCACGTATAAAAAAATTAAAATGTTAATTTCATATGAGTAGTATATGAATGGGCGTCCGACGGCAGGATTCAGGTTGTGGTGCCTGTGGTGCCGACCGCCATCTTGGATTGTGACGTCACGGCGGCCATATTAGATGACCTTGACCTTGACCTATGACCTTGACCTTGACCCCGGCGGCCATTTTGGATCCGCCATCTTGGATGCAGCGTAACGGGACACGGCGTAACGGGACACAACGTAACGGGACAAAGTGTAACGGGACAAGTAGCTCATGGTCGCCATCTTGGATCCGACGTCTTTAAATCGAGCGCCCCACTCATGATGAAATTTTCATCTCTGTCGCCATATTGATTTTTTTATGTTCCACTGGAGGCCGCCATCTTGGATACCGACGACTCTGTTTCAGCTGTTTGTTCCTAGATAGCGCCAGCGTCGCTCTTGATTTTTTTCTGTTCCACTGGAGGCCGCCATCTTGGATACAGTCGACTTTGTTTCAGTTGTTTGTTCCTAGATAGCACCATCGTCGCTCTTGATTTTTTTTCTGTTCCACTGGAGGTCGCCATCTTGGATACCGTCGACTTTGTTTATGTTGTTTGTTCCTAGATAGCGCCAGCGTCACTCTGACTCATCACATAAGGTCGATGTTCCATTACCTACCAGAGCTAGTATGGTCCTTATCGACATATCAAATTTATTTTTTTATGAAAAATATATTGGAAACGCTGTGATTCGAACCAGCGCAGCTCTGATCTCTAGGTTGGAAAACATACGCCTTTAACCGCTCGGCTATCGAGACATTTACCAGACTGAAAATTAAATAAGGTATATAAAAAAAATAACATGCATATTTGGACTTGTAATTTTTTTAATTTTAAGTAATAATAGCACTACATGTTCGAGACAGAACCACCATCTTGTATTAAGACGTAACTGTTGCAATTATCGTTATGGTCGCCATCTTGAAAATCCGTAATTCTTATGTTAGAAAATCGTGAAAAATTTCAAAAATCATTAAAAAAATTAATCAACCTAATTAAATAATAAAAAAATCCTTAAAACCACCCTTGCACTTTTCGTGACGACCGCCATCTTGAAATCACCCGCTGGAGATCATCATCTTGTTTTCGTCCGCTAGAGTGTGCTGATACCATGTTAGTATAAGTATCTAGTCACCACACATTTGTCCTTGACCTTGAACTTTGTCCTTGACCTTGAACTTTGACCTTGAGCTTGAAATTTGCCCTTGACCTTGAAATTTGACCTTGACCTTGAAATTTGACTTTGTCCTTTAAATTTGACTTTGTCCTTGTCGTCCATCACGGATCCGTCATTTTATGTTCAGTACATGCTACCAGGAGCTACCACCTGTCGGAGTACACCATCTTGTGTGTGTACTTGTATTATAGAGTACATTTCCATCTGGATGATTTTATTCTAACCCGCAACAGTGCAGTAATCATTTATTACCGAGGTGCCCCCGCCATCTTGAAATTCGGCAGCCATCTTGAAATCATGTAATAATGTAGCTAGAAAAGCGGGAAAAAATCCAAAATTCATTAATTAAATCACTCATTAACTTACATATTGATTCGATCCGCTCCAGTCCTTGGTTCGATCCCTGAATGATGCAATAATGTTTAATTTTATGGAAAAAAAATAATAATAATTTCAATAAACCATGTTCAAAATTCTTAAGAGACTTTAAATCCTCTACTACCATCATCCTATCCGACATCAAGACCATCATCTTGGAATTTTCGTAATAATTAAACTAAAAATTCAGGAAAAAGTTAAAAATTTATAAAATAAATTTGCAAACAATATACTGATTAATTAGGTCGTCTAGGGTCCTTGGCACGATTCTGGACGAAGCTAAAATAAATTTAATTTAAATACCAGAAAAGCGTTCGGTTAGAGAAATAAAACACCACAAAGTCTTTTACAAACATAATATTTATTACACAATTTCTATCCTACTACAGAATCACTTGCGAAAGCCAGCAAACTTATAAACATTTAGCTTTGCATAGACGTGCAACGACTACTTCTTAGCTCCAAATGCTCCAGCAGCTCCAAATGCTCCAACAGCCTCCAAATGCTCCAACAGCCTCCAAATGGCTCCAACAGCTCCAAATGCTCCAACTACCTTTTGTTTCAACAGCTCCAATGATATTGGGCTACAATGCTACGAGTCTAAGAGACTACGAGGCTACAAGGCTACGAGTCTAAAAGGATCTAGCTGGTTCCGAGTTATACATGGCTGAGAGACTGCATGACTAAAAGACCGCATGACTACGAAACTACATGTCTATGAAGCTACATTAATACAAGTCTACTCGGCTCCAACACGCAATGTACACACAGTACACACAGGAAACTGAACGTACACACAGTACACACAGGAAACGGAACGTACACACAGTACACACAGGAAATCGGAACGTACACACAGGAAACGGAACGTACACACAGTACACACAGGAGACGGAACGTACACACAGGAAACGGAACGTACACACAGTACACACAGGAAACGTAACGTACACACAGGAAAACGAAATGTACACACAGGAAAACGAAATGTACAAACAGGAAAACGAAATGTACAAACAGGAAAACGAAATGTACAAACAGGAAAACGAAATGTACAAACAGGAAAACGAAATGTACAAACAGGAAAACGAAATGCACAAACAGGAAAACGAAATGTACAAACAGGAAAACGAAATGTACACACAGGAAAACGAAATGTACACACAGGAAAACGAAATGTACAAACAGGAAAACGAAATGTACAAACAGGAAAACGAAATGTACAAACAGGAAAACGAAATGTACACACAGTAAAACGAAATGTACAAACAGGAAAACGAAATGTACAAACAGGAAAACGAAATGTACAAACAGGAAAACGAAATGTACACACAGGAAAACGGAATGTACACACAGGAAATCGGAACGTACACACAATACACACAGGAAACGGAATGATCACACATACAGTAGAGGAAACACAGGTTTATTTGGAAATCAGGATACAAGAAATAAATCATACTTTTTTAAAATATAAATAATTCATTTTATTTTTCATTAGTACACACATGACAGTTAATCAAATGATTATTGTATGTAGCCAGCGTTCCGAAGTTCTTTAAGTATGGTCGATACTTCCACGATATGCGAGTAGTTCCCTCTACGAACAGATGCCACCATCACTCTTAGCCGGACAACCAATATTTTTGGATCTTTCCATAATGTGGAATCAATCTCTTCTGCCACCATCTTCATTGTATGTTTATTATAAATATTATGATCTCTGGTGTCTTCCGTTTTAACACCATCCTCACGGTTACTTTCATCATCTAGCCAGCGATCATCACAAGCATGATCAGATTTATTTATTATAACACGACGTTTCCACCGCTTCGGTCTCAGGGCACCACCACATTCTTCGATCTTGTCAGCTTTAGGTTCTGCATCACAGTCTATGCCTTGTAAACAGCCTCAGAGTCACTGTAGCAATCACCGTAGAAGACAACGTCTTCACCCAGATTACTGCAAGAACTCAATATCGTTGATGTCGAAGTGTCTTCATCGTCTGTATGCTTCCTTTTCAGGAGTCCACCATTTATACAAAGTATGGAGGATCTGCTAAATATAGGCTTGAATGTATTCTCACTTTTCACAGTGTTGATACCTTCATTAGTTTCAGTCTTCCCGATACCATCAACATCCTTCAATATTTTTTTCTCGTCACGATCGGCGTGCTAAGGCTTTCCATCTTTTCTATATTAATAATATTATTTGTCTTAAAATCTCCGCGTCCATGTCACTATCACAGATGTAAATCATCATTATAGCTGTCATCAATATTATCATGAGTTGCATCAATATCACTCATTTTATGATATCGTTTCCACATTTCAGTTATCAGAGATGTACCACAATCTATGATCTTGTGAGCTCCATTCTCATTTTCTGTAAAAGCCTATCAGTCCAGTTTTATTATTTAATCCTTCAACCCATCATCACAAACTCAATTAAATCATCTTAGTATATAGAAAAAAAAATCATCAAAGTTCCTTTCATTTAATCATAGGAACCGCATCATCCTTTCCACCTATAGTATAGTTTCTTGAGCCCAAGAGTCTTTCATTATATATACCATACAGTGTTCTTCAAGAGATGTGGTATACTACCAGTTCTACATACAAATCCATTCTATCAATGATTTGTTTACACATTAGAAAAACCTTCACATTATTTTTACATGTTTTATTAAATTATCTCTTCGACTAAAATAATTACCACACATAGTAATTTCTACAAAGGACACTTTGTCCAAGACATTTTAACCATCATCTGTCTGAAAACAACCATGTCCCATCTATATCACAAAGTAAACGAGGGTTAGTGGAGATAGGTCAAACAAGTGCTAGTCACTCATAGGGTAAGAACCATGTGTTCGATACCTATCTCAGTCAATGTAGCATCTATGTATTTTTCTTACCTCATGTAGAAAAATATTTTCCAATGCATACGAATTTAAACTTATTCACGTGCGACCAGTCAAAAGTACATAAATTCAAACACGTCAACCTCAAAAAAAAAAAATCTAAAGGATAGAGGCAGAGACTACACGATCGAGACACACATACCATCACCTGCAAATGAACATTGACCCCTCGCGCAGGAGTTGCAAGCTTGCAGAATGCTGCGGCAGTCATATTTTTGCTCGAGTCATACACACTTCACGACGCTAGTCTTTCCACTCATTTCACGTAAAACTCCAGTGAAATCGTAATCCAGCATACGTAAAGTACTTGCTGGAACCACTTCAAAGTATACATCACTGAACCAGAGCAGAAAATCAGCCTACGAATGTATATCTTGCTACCTACAAAAATAAATGTATAGCACATATACGAGAGGAGTCGATTCCTACATACCATACTCAATACTCTGATAATTATAAGCAGCAAAATATTTTAAATCAAGACCTTAGCCAGTATACATTCATTTTCCCATGTTGTAAAAATTCATGTTATTAATCAGCAACGGAGTGAGTTACTTGGACGAAGAACAGCTTTCCAAGTATCCAGAATCTTACTGATACAGACCATCCAGTGCACCAGCATACCCCGAAGTGTGGTCAATTGATAAACATTCTTTAATTTTTTAATATCACCTCCGTAGTGTACACCAATATATGACAGGTTACGATTTAAGACCATAAATTTCCCACAAGTCTGTTAGTTTTATTTCGGGGAGTAATAAATTATTTCTCAAACATAATAAATCAAGTTCCTATCAGATTTGCTCTAATGTTACGGCATTACCTGAACCAGCACATTACCAAAACATCTCCCATAAAAATCTTAAGAATGCAGATGACATACACAGTCAAAAATAATTTTAACAAAAAAAAACAGTCTTCAGCATTATTGATAAAAAAAGAATACACACAAACAAGTCAAAACGGACATTTCAAATCCAACCTAAATTACGTGACACATGTAGTTTATTGAATTAAGATGAACGATGCAGGTTAGAGAAAAATATATAAAAAATTCTTTAATTCTATAATTTATTTAAAATTTTACATTTATACACATTAAAATCTGACACTGTATATATTTTTTACATTTCTCAGTCCATGCGACATTCAATATTATTAAAATAAATTATTATAGTTCGTATTAAGAGTGAAAAAATACAAATAATTCATACAGATCACGTTACATCAGATCAGGAGTGTAACACCTTAGAGGGCCAGAAATTATGCTAGAAACCCGTCTTTACAAAATTGTTAATGTTTTTTCAAGTAAAATTTTCGTGTAACCTGTACACCGCACTTCTCACACAGAAATTTTACACGGTCAAGATTTCTTCTGCAGCCATGCCTTTCATGGATGCGTGTACTTCGTAGTCGTTCAAAACGTTTACCACAGTAGCGGCACTGATAGAGATACTCATCACAATTACCATCGCTTCCCCGATGTACAACTTGCAAATTAACTTTGCTTTTACAATGCCTAATCAAATTACTTTTGTTTGTGAAATGTACACCACATGGCTCACACGGAAATGTCAACGATTAACGTTTCTTCTACAGACATGATTTTCATGTCTTCTTGCATGTTGTCGGTATTTAAAACTTTTGCTACAGTACGTACACAGATGTCTCGTCGTTAGACCGTTAGTCACCGACGGCTCGGAAAGTATATTACTTTCAATGTGCACTGCTGTTGTAGGCGACGAAGTCCCGTATGTTGCATGAGCTGGAGATTTCCCAGTCGACATTAACAGATCATCTGTACTGGATGCCAAAGAATCTGAAGTATACACGACTGATGCAGAAGCTGGGAATTGCTCACAAAATGTTTTATTTACGAAATGCGGTGTATTTGCAGGTATCGGAGTCTCCTCTGCGTTCGATAATGAACACATTGAAGTCTCTTGTAGTGAAGAGACAGTAGATACAGCCATACATCGGGATCTCTGGAGATGGTAGCTTCGTTACTATCGGAATCTCTGGAGCTTCCCTCATCGTTGTCATAGGGATCTGCTTCGTCATCATCGCCTCCGTCGTCAGGGACCCCGGTGAAGACGTGAGACCCTCCGTCAAGATCTCTGCAGTCGTTGACCCCGCCACCATTGGGATTTGTACCGATTTCAACGTTGCTACAATTGAGTTCGGATACACATCAATATTCATATACCAGACTTATATGCAGCCAAAGACTCGCTTAAATAACAGTGTCCGCTTGTATAATACACAAGGCAATACATTAACCATTGTTATTACTTAAAAAAAAATTAGGAATTTCAAGGAATAAGAATTTAAATTATATATTCAATCAACTAATCACACATCATACATACAAGGTTCATTTAGACCTACAAGAGGAGCAAGAGTCTGTAATCAATGGAACTTTCAGAATCCAAACAAAATTTAAACTACTCAAATGTAAATTTTATTATGTACAGCTACACATAACCTCCAACTGACTACAAATTTCTACAACACATGACTAATTTATTTTATCCGATACCAGGCTAGGTCCAAAGTCAATTTTTTTTGTACCTCTCATCTACAGTTCAGGGGAGCTTCAGTGCTGATATAGCTACAGCCAAGACATGCTCAGTACCACACATCTTCAAAATCCTATCCCTTCAAAGTCGATCCTTGTTAAGCCTTACGAAAAAAGTCTCCGAAACAAGAGACCTACTCTATAATTTTACTAGACATTTTTAACCTTTCATAGCACACATCGATAAATATCTTCGTAAATATCCCAAAATATTATCAGACCACTAGCATTTGATTTATGCACATACTGTGGGTCACCAGCGTATTCATCAACACATGACCATTCAACATTAAGCTCCCCACTTACTTCCATCAGTCTACTAGGCTCCACGCAGCACACATAAACTAAAAGAAGTCAATTAACAACCTATTATTTATTTACATTCGAATATTTAACAGCATACCGTCGACTAGTAAAATAATCCTGTCAGTGAACATGTCAGCAAAGTCTACATTTATATAGAACCAGGAATCCATTGAACATTCAGAACCTAGCTACACATACACAGTGCTGGATGCAAGTTAATTCTACACTTATTTATCATCACTGACACTCATATTACATCATAGGCACTTGAGTCAACACTCATTTTCCATCATTAACATGCACACAAATGCAAATTAACCACCATCGACACTCAATGCAACCAACCACTTTCCATAATCTAATCTCAATTCGGCACTCATTTTCCAACATCAACACTCAATTCAACACTCACTTTTCATCATCGACACTCAATTCAACACTCACTTTCCATCATCAACACGCATTTTCCATAGTCGACACTCATTTTCCATAATCGACACTCAATTCGACACTCATTTTCCTTAATCGACACTCAATTCATCACTCATTTTCCATAATCGACACTCAATTTCCATCATCGTCACCCAATTCGTCACTTATTTTCCATCATCGACACTCAATTCTACACTCATTTTCCAACAACTACACTCAATTCAACACTCATTTTCCATCATAGACACTCAATTCGACACTCAATTTCCATCATCGACACTCAATTTGACACTCAATTTCCATCATCGACACTCAATTCGACACTCATTTTCTATCGATGACACTCAATTCAACACTCATTTTCCGTCATCGATACTTAATTCTACATACTCTTTCTTTCTTCGACACTAATTTTCCATCATCTACATACAGTAAAATGGAAACTTTCCACACACACACACACACACACAGATACATATATAAATATATTCATACTCAACTCAATTCTTTAAAGTAGCATACACATGAACTTTATTAGGACATGAATAACGACACATTTTAATAACAATTTTTAAAATTATATTTATATCAAAAATACAAAAGTATAAAAATCCGTCAGTCAATACACATTACTAACTTATTATATATACCCTGAAATTCTAAGTTCATCAAGAATAGCCCACGTTTCTTTGATAACTGATACAATTTCGTCATCTTGCGAAACAAGTAAAAGTCGCAACCTGTTCGTTAACACGTTCGGGTCTTTCCACGATATATAATCAATTTCACTTGATGACACCATCTTCTTCGAATGTTTGCTGAACATATTCTGAAAATCGTTGTAATAATGATTATGATAATTTGTATCATCATCATCATCGATGCTATCCACATCTTTATCAAACACACTGACATCTTCATCTTGCATATCCCAGTATTTCGAATTTTTTGACATTGGAGTACCATCATTGGCAACAAGCTTACTTGCTAATTTTCCAAAAAAATATTCCAAAGTCCGTAGAAGTCTACTATAGGACGCCTTGACACTTTTTCTGGAGATGTTACTTTCATTATCTTCTACCTTACTTATATCTCCAACACCATTTAAGCTATATACTTTCTCAAGACCTGGAGAGATTTTAACACAATCGCATTTAATACTAGGTCGATCAATTTCATTGTAAGACATACTGTCCCCGAGCATATCGTCTCCATCTTCGTACTTTATCTCCTGAACGAGCTTGGCTTTACAAGTTTTATAGTGTCTTTTTAAATTCTCTCTTCGTGTCATCCGCCTACCACACTTGTCACAACTTAGTATTTGACGGAATGGACTTTTAAAACAATCGGTCTTTTCATGTCTACGAGCATTATAGCTTTTATCAAAGTATTTGCTACAGTATGTACAATGTCCTTCAGATCGAGATCGATATTTGAGTATCGTACCTTCACTAGACTGTATGTACTCCATAATGGTTGAATAGCCACTAAAAGTATTATTTAGGTACTTCGTATTTTTATGTATGAACATTCATTAATTATTTACGAAAAAAGATTTTTTTTTCCTCATTTTGACTAAAAAACTCATGTTCCACGTAGTTTTACTACCCACCTTCATATTTCCTCATATATTATGTTGTAAAACCATCCAAAGTTGGTTGTAGGTTACGGAATGCTCACTCACGATCTCTTGAAAAAGGTGTGCCTCCCTAGATCTCAAGAGGAAGAACATTGACCTTATTTAAAAATTAGTGAATAATATCATGACCTAGCAAGAATCACAAGATAATCTATTCACATATTAGCAACCATCATGTATCAGTTGTCTGTATATGCAGTCTCTGTTGTCTGTATAAGTAGACAATGTTTTGTGTGGGATGCGCGATGCTCCCTAACGATCGCAACAGAAGGAGGACTTCGCTAGAACTCAAGGGGAAGGGAAATCTTCGTGTGTGATAGCTTTTTCCATTTGTTTCAAGGCATAGTAATCGTCTGATTAATGAACTTTGGTTTTTGTGTGATTTCCACCTGTTAAAATTATTTTTTAAGTGTTGATTTGATAATATGACTTCGGAAATTTACACGAAACTCTGAATAAAATTACCTGTCTTAGACACCAAGGACAGTACAGTTTGTCTTTCATGTTAATGCTTCTCAGATGTCTCAAAGCATATTATTTGTCTGAGTAAAGTTATTATTTTTTTTAATCCACCTGATAACAATATTGTAAGTGCTGATTTATTGACAGAATTTCACTGATTAAATTTAACTCTGAATAGAAATAACATGAGTCAGTAAGTAAAAAATTCTTCATGCAGAGATAGATCTCTCGCAAATAATCAGGAGCACTCGGCGCTTGTGAACTCTTTGCTTAAGCAACATGAGAGTTCTAGCACAAGCCAGCTTGTGAACTCTTTGCTTAAGCAACATGAGAGTTCTAGCACAAGCCCGCTTGTGAACTCTTTGCTTAAGCAACATGAGAGTTCTAGCACAAGCCAGCTTGTGAACTCTTTGCTTAAGCAACATGAGAGTTCTAGCACAAGCCCGCTTGTGAACTCTTTGCTTAAGCAACATGAGAGTTCTAGCACAAGCCCGCTTGTGAACTCTTTGCTTAAGCAACATGAGAGTTCTAGCACAAGCCCGCTTGTGAACTCTTTGCTTAAGCAGGATTAAATTTGGACTTTTTAAAAAAATTGGTAATTTATGATGTTTATAAACGACATCCTCCCTGATGGTTTTCTCCGTGAGCTTCCGATTATTCTTGACAATATTATGGTGGTTTTCTCCGTGTGCTTCTGATTATACCTAACAAGACATCAGATGGATTTCTCCGAGTGCTTCTGATTAATCTTGATATTATATTGATGGCTTTCTCCAAGTGTTTCTGATTATTCCTGGCTAGACATCTGATGGATTTCGCCGAGTGCTCCTGATTATTTGCGAGAGATCTATCTCTGCATGAAGAATTTTTTACTTACTGACTCATGTTATTTCTATTCAGAGTTAAATTTAATCAGTGAAATTCTGTCAATAAATCAGCACTTACAATATTGTTATCAGGTGGATTAAAAAAAATAATAACTTTACTCAGACAAATAATATGCTTTGAGACATCTGAGAAGCATTAACATGAAAGACAAACTGTACTGTCCTTGGTGTCTAAGACAGGTAATTTTATTCAGAGTTTCGTGTAAATTTCCGAAGTCATATTATCAAATCAACACTTAAAAAATAATTTTAACAGGTGGAAATCACACAAAAACCAAAGTTCATTAATCAGACGATTACTATGCCTTGAAACAAATGGAAAAAGCTATCACACACGAAGATTTCCCTTCCCCTTGAGTTCTAGCGAAGTCCTCCTTCTGTTGCGATCGTTAGGGAGCATCGCGCATCCCACACAAAACATTGTCTACTTATACAGACAACAGAGACTGCATATACAGACAACTGATACATGATGGTTGCTAATATGTGAATAGATTATCTTGTGATTCTTGCTAGGTCATGATATTATTCACTAATTTTTAAATAAGGTCAATGTTCTTCCTCTTGAGATCTAGGGAGGCACACCTTTTTCAAGAGATCGTGAGTGAGCATTCCGTAACCTACAACCAACTTTGGATGGTTTTACAACATAATATATGAGGAAATATGAAGGTGGGTAGTAAAACTACGTGGAACATGAGTTTTTTAGTCAAAATGAGGAAAAAAAAATCTTTTTTCGTAAATAATTAATGAATGTTCATACATAAAAATACGAAGTACCTAAATAATACTTTTAGTGGCTATTCAACCATTATGGAGTACATACAGTCTAGTGAAGGTACGATACTCAAATATCGATCTCGATCTGAAGGACATTGTACATACTGTAGCAAATACTTTGATAAAAGCTATAATGCTCGTAGACATGAAAAGACCGATTGTTTTAAAAGTCCATTCCGTCAAATACTAAGTTGTGACAAGTGTGGTAGGCGGATGACACGAAGAGAGAATTTAAAAAGACACTATAAAACTTGTAAAGCCAAGCTCGTTCAGGAGATAAAGTACGAAGATGGAGACGATATGCTCGGGGACAGTATGTCTTACAATGAAATTGATCGACCTAGTATTAAATGCGATTGTGTTAAAATCTCTCCAGGTCTTGAGAAAGTATATAGCTTAAATGGTGTTGGAGATATAAGTAAGGTAGAAGATAATGAAAGTAACATCTCCAGAAAAAGTGTCAAGGCGTCCTATAGTAGACTTCTACGGACTTTGGAATATTTTTTTGGAAAATTAGCAAGTAAGCTTGTTGCCAATGATGGTACTCCAATGTCAAAAAATTCGAAATACTGGGATATGCAAGATGAAGATGTCAGTGTGTTTGATAAAGATGTGGATAGCATCGATGATGATGATGATACAAATTATCATAATCATTATTACAACGATTTTCAGAATATGTTCAGCAAACATTCGAAGAAGATGGTGTCATCAAGTGAAATTGATTATATATCGTGGAAAGACCCGAACGTGTTAACGAACAGGTTGCGACTTTTACTTGTTTCGCAAGATGACGAAATTGTATCAGTTATCAAAGAAACGTGGGCTATTCTTGATGAACTTAGAATTTCAGGGTATATATAATAAGTTAGTAATGTGTATTGACTGACGGATTTTTATACTTTTGTATTTTTGATATAAATATAATTTTAAAAATTGTTATTAAAATGTGTCGTTATTCATGTCCTAATAAAGTTCATGTGTATGCTACTTTAAAGAATTGAGTTGAGTATGAATATATTTATATATGTATCTGTGTGTGTGTGTGTGTGTGTGGAAAGTTTCCATTTTACTGTATGTAGATGATGGAAAATTAGTGTCGAAGAAAGAAAGAGTATGTAGAATTAAGTATCGATGACGGAAAATGAGTGTTGAATTGAGTGTCATCGATAGAAAATGAGTGTCGAATTGAGTGTCGATGATGGAAATTGAGTGTCAAATTGAGTGTCGATGATGGAAATTGAGTGTCGAATTGAGTGTCTATGATGGA
The DNA here is from genome assembly GCF_032445375.1 of Bacillus rossius redtenbacheri. Taxonomy (NCBI): domain Eukaryota; kingdom Metazoa; phylum Arthropoda; class Insecta; order Phasmatodea; family Bacillidae; genus Bacillus; species Bacillus rossius. The sequence continues at coordinate 36,826,795 of NC_086342.1, read as the reverse complement.
AAATGAGTGTTGAATTGAGTGTAGTTGTTGGAAAATGAGTGTAGAATTGAGTGTCGATGATGGAAAATAAGTGACGAATTGGGTGACGATGATGGAAATTGAGTGTCGATTATGGAAAATGAGTGATGAATTGAGTGTCGATTAAGGAAAATGAGTGTCGAATTGAGTGTCGATTATGGAAAATGAGTGTCGACTATGGAAAATGCGTGTTGATGATGGAAAGTAAGTGTTGAATTGAGTGTCGATGATGAAAAGTGAGTGTTGAATTGAGTGTTGATGTTGGAAAATGAGTGCCGAATTGAGATTAGATTATGGAAAGTGGTTGGTTGCATTGAGTGTCGATGGTGGTTAATTTGCATTTGTGTGCATGTTAATGATGGAAAATGAGTGTTGACTCAAGTGCCTATGATGTAATATGAGTGTCAGTGATGATAAATAAGTGTAGAATTAACTTGCATCCAGCACTGTGTATGTGTAGCTAGGTTCTGAATGTTCAATGGATTCCTGGTTCTATATAAATGTAGACTTTGCTGACATGTTCACTGACAGGATTATTTTACTAGTCGACGGTATGCTGTTAAATATTCGAATGTAAATAAATAATAGGTTGTTAATTGACTTCTTTTAGTTTATGTGTGCTGCGTGGAGCCTAGTAGACTGATGGAAGTAAGTGGGAAGCTTAATGTTGAATGGTCATGTGTTGATGAATACGCTGGTGACCCACAGTATGTGCATAAATCAAATGCTAGTGGTCTGATAATATTTTGGGATATTTACGAAGATATTTATCGATGTGTGCTATGAAAGGTTAAAAATGTCTAGTAAAATTATAGAGTAGGTCTCTTGTTTCGGAGACTTTTTTCGTAAGGCTTAACAAGGATCGACTTTGAAGGGATAGGATTTTGAAGATGTGTGGTACTGAGCATGTCTTGGCTGTAGCTATATCAGCACTGAAGCTCCCCTGAACTGTAGATGAGAGGTACAAAAAAAATTGACTTTGGACCTAGCCTGGTATCGGATAAAATAAATTAGTCATGTGTTGTAGAAATTTGTAGTCAGTTGGAGGTTATGTGTAGCTGTACATAATAAAATTTACATTTGAGTAGTTTAAATTTTGTTTGGATTCTGAAAGTTCCATTGATTACAGACTCTTGCTCCTCTTGTAGGTCTAAATGAACCTTGTATGTATGATGTGTGATTAGTTGATTGAATATATAATTTAAATTCTTATTCCTTGAAATTCCTAATTTTTTTTTAAGTAATAACAATGGTTAATGTATTGCCTTGTGTATTATACAAGCGGACACTGTTATTTAAGCGAGTCTTTGGCTGCATATAAGTCTGGTATATGAATATTGATGTGTATCCGAACTCAATTGTAGCAACGTTGAAATCGGTACAAATCCCAATGGTGGCGGGGTCAACGACTGCAGAGATCTTGACGGAGGGTCTCACGTCTTCACCGGGGTCCCTGACGACGGAGGCGATGATGACGAAGCAGATCCCTATGACAACGATGAGGGAAGCTCCAGAGATTCCGATAGTAACGAAGCTACCATCTCCAGAGATCCCGATGTATGGCTGTATCTACTGTCTCTTCACTACAAGAGACTTCAATGTGTTCATTATCGAACGCAGAGGAGACTCCGATACCTGCAAATACACCGCATTTCGTAAATAAAACATTTTGTGAGCAATTCCCAGCTTCTGCATCAGTCGTGTATACTTCAGATTCTTTGGCATCCAGTACAGATGATCTGTTAATGTCGACTGGGAAATCTCCAGCTCATGCAACATACGGGACTTCGTCGCCTACAACAGCAGTGCACATTGAAAGTAATATACTTTCCGAGCCGTCGGTGACTAACGGTCTAACGACGAGACATCTGTGTACGTACTGTAGCAAAAGTTTTAAATACCGACAACATGCAAGAAGACATGAAAATCATGTCTGTAGAAGAAACGTTAATCGTTGACATTTCCGTGTGAGCCATGTGGTGTACATTTCACAAACAAAAGTAATTTGATTAGGCATTGTAAAAGCAAAGTTAATTTGCAAGTTGTACATCGGGGAAGCGATGGTAATTGTGATGAGTATCTCTATCAGTGCCGCTACTGTGGTAAACGTTTTGAACGACTACGAAGTACACGCATCCATGAAAGGCATGGCTGCAGAAGAAATCTTGACCGTGTAAAATTTCTGTGTGAGAAGTGCGGTGTACAGGTTACACGAAAATTTTACTTGAAAAAACATTAACAATTTTGTAAAGACGGGTTTCTAGCATAATTTCTGGCCCTCTAAGGTGTTACACTCCTGATCTGATGTAACGTGATCTGTATGAATTATTTGTATTTTTTCACTCTTAATACGAACTATAATAATTTATTTTAATAATATTGAATGTCGCATGGACTGAGAAATGTAAAAAATATATACAGTGTCAGATTTTAATGTGTATAAATGTAAAATTTTAAATAAATTATAGAATTAAAGAATTTTTTATATATTTTTCTCTAACCTGCATCGTTTATCTTAATTCAATAAACTACATGTGTCACGTAATTTAGGTTGGATTTGAAATGTCCGTTTTGACTTGTTTGTGTGTATTCTTTTTTTATCAATAATGCTGAAGACTGTTTTTTTTTTTTTTGTTAAAATTATTTTTGACTGTGTATGTCATCTGCATTCTTAAGATTTTTATGGGAGATGTTTTGGTAATGTGCTGGTACAGGTAATGCCGTAACATTAGAGCAAATCTGATAGGAACTTGATTTATTATGTTTGAGAAATAATTTATTACTCCCCGAAATAAAACTAACAGACTTGTGGGAAATTTATGGTCTTAAATCGTAACCTGTCATATATTGGTGTACACTACGGAGGTGATATTAAAAAATTAAAGAATGTTTATCAATTGACCACACTTCGGGGTATGCTGGTGCACTGGATGGTCTGTATCAGTAAGATTCTGGATACTTGGAAAGCTGTTCTTCGTCCAAGTAACTCACTCCGTTGCTGATTAATAACATGAATTTTTACAACATGGGAAAATGAATGTATACTGGCTAAGGTCTTGATTTAAAATATTTTGCTGCTTATAATTATCAGAGTATTGAGTATGGTATGTAGGAATCGACTCCTCTCGTATATGTGCTATACATTTATTTTTGTAGGTAGCAAGATATACATTCGTAGGCTGATTTTCTGCTCTGGTTCAGTGATGTATACTTTGAAGTGGTTCCAGCAAGTACTTTACGTATGCTGGATTACGATTTCACTGGAGTTTTACGTGAAATGAGTGGAAAGACTAGCGTCGTGAAGTGTGTATGACTCGAGCAAAAATATGACTGCCGCAGCATTCTGCAAGCTTGCAACTCCTGCGCGAGGGGTCAATGTTCATTTGCAGGTGATGGTATGTGTGTCTCGATCGTGTAGTCTCTGCCTCTATCCTTGAGATTTTTTTTTTTTTGAGGTTGACGTGTTTGAATTTATGTACTTTTGACTGGTCGCACGTGAATAAGTTTAAATTCGTATGCATTGGAACATATTTTTCTACATGAGGTAAGAAAAATACATAGATGCTACATTGACTGAGATAGGTATCGAACACATGGTTCTTACCCTATGAGTGACTAGCACTTGTTTGACCTATCTCCACTAACCCTCGTTTACTTTGTGATATAGATGGGACATGGTTGTTTTCAGACAGATGATGGTTAAAATGTCTTGGACAAAGTGTCCTTTGTAGAAATTACTATGTGTGGTAATTATTTTAGTCGAAGAGATAATTTAATAAAACATGTAAAAATAATGTGAAGGTTTTTCTAATGTGTAAACAAATCATTGATAGAATGGATTTGTATGTAGAACTGGTAGTATACCACATCTCTTGAAGAACACTGTATGGTATATATAATGAAAGACTCTTGGGCTCAAGAAACTAAACTATAGGTGGAAAGGATGATGCGGTTCCTATGATTAAATGAAAGGAACTTTGATGATTTTTTTTTCTATATACTAAGATGATTTAATTGAGTTTGTGATGATGGGTTGAAGGATTAAATAATAAAACTGGACTGATAGGCTTTTACAGAAAATGAGAATGGAGCTCACAAGATCATAGATTGTGGTACATCTCTGATAACTGAAATGTGGAAACGATATCATAAAATGAGTGATATTGATGCAACTCATGATAATATTGATGACAGCTATGATGATGATTTACATCTGTGATAGTGACATGGACGCGGAGATTTTAAGACAAATAATATTATTAATATAGAAAAGATGGAAGCCTTAGCACGCCGATCGTGACGAGAAAAAAATATTGAAGGATGTTGATGGTATCGGGAAGACTGAAACTAATGAAGGTATCAACACTGTGAAAAGTGAGAATACATTCAAGCCTATATTTAGCAGATCCTCCATACTTTGTATAAATGGTGGACTCCTGAAAAGGAAGCATACAGACGATGAAGACACTTCGACATCAACGATATTGAGTTCTTGCAGTAATCTGGGTGAAGACGTTGTCTTCTACGGTGATTGCTACAGTGACTCTGAGGCTGTTTACAAGGCATAGACTGTAATGCAGAACCTAAAGCCGACAAGATCGAAGAATGTGGTGGTGCCCTGAGACCGAAGCGGTGGAAACGTCGTGTTATAATAAATAAATCTGATCAAGCTTGTGATGATCGCTGGCTAGATGATGAAAGTAACCGTGAGGATGGTGTTAAAACGGAAGACACCAGAGATCATAATATTTATAATAAACATACAATGAAGATGGTGGCAGAAGAGATTGATTCCACATTATGGAAAGATCCAAAAATATTGGTTGTCCGGCTAAGAGTGATGGTGGCATCTGTTCGTAGAGGGAACTACTCGCATATCGTGGAAGTATAGACCATACTTAAAGAACTTCGGAACGCTGGCTACATACAATAATCATTTGATTAACTGTCATGTGTGTACTAATGAAAAATAAAATGAATTATTTATATTTTAAAAAAGTATGATTTATTTCTTGTATCCTGATTTCCAAATAAACCTGTGTTTCCTCTACTGTATGTGTGATCATTCCGTTTCCTGTGTGTACTGTGTGTACGTTCCGATTTCCTGTGTGTACATTCCGTTTTCCTGTGTGTACATTTCGTTTTCCTGTTTGTACATTTCGTTTTCCTGTTTGTACATTTCGTTTTCCTGTTTGTACATTTCGTTTTACTGTGTGTACATTTCGTTTTCCTGTTTGTACATTTCGTTTTCCAGTTTGTACATTTCGTTTTCCTGTTTGTACATTTCGTTTTCCTGTGTGTACATTTCGTTTTCCTGTGTGTACATTTCGTTTTCCTGTTTGTACATTTCGTTTTCCTGTTTGTGCATTTCGTTTTCCTGTTTGTACATTTCGTTTTCCTGTTTGTACATTTCGTTTTCCTGTTTGTACATTTCGTTTTCCTGTTTGTACATTTCGTTTTCCTGTTTGTACATTTCGTTTTCCTGTGTGTACATTTCGTTTTCCTGTGTGTACGTTACGTTTCCTGTGTGTACTGTGTGTACGTTCCGTTTCCTGTGTGTACATTCCGTCTCCTGTGTGTACTGTGTGTACGTTCCGTTTCCTGTGTGTACGTTCCGTTTCCTGTGTGTACGTTCCGATTTCCTGTGTGTACTGTGTGTACGTTCCGTTTCCTGTGTGTACTGTGTGTACGTTCAGTTTCCTGTGTGTACTGTGTGTACATTGCGTGTTGGAGCCGAGTAGACTTGTATTAATGTAGCTTCATAGACATGTAGTTTCGTAGTCATGCGGTCTTTTAGTCATGCAGTCTCTCAGCCATGTATAACTCGGAACCAGCTAGATCCTTTTAGACTCGTAGCCTTGTAGCCTCGTAGTCTCTTAGACTCGTAGCATTGTAGCCCAATATCATTGGAGCTGTTGAAACAAAAGGTAGTTGGAGCATTTGGAGCTGTTGGAGCCATTTGGAGGCTGTTGGAGCATTTGGAGGCTGTTGGAGCATTTAAAGCTGCTGGAGCATTTGGAGCTAAGAAGTAGTCGTTGCACGTCTATGCAAAGCTAAATGTTTATAAGTTTGCTGGCTTTCGCAAGTGATTCTGTAGTAGGATAGAAATTGTGTAATAAATATTATGTTTGTAAAAGACTTTGTGGTGTTTTATTTCTCTAACCGAACGCTTTTCTGGTATTTAAATTAAATTTATTTTAGCTTCGTCCAGAATCGTGCCAAGGACCCTAGACGACCTAATTAATCAGTATATTGTTTGCAAATTTATTTTATAAATTTTTAACTTTTTCCTGAATTTTTAGTTTAATTATTACGAAAATTCCAAGATGATGGTCTTGATGTCGGATAGGATGATGGTAGTAGAGGATTTAAAGTCTCTTAAGAATTTTGAACATGGTTTATTGAAATTATTATTATTTTTTTTTCATAAAATTAAACATTATTGCATCATTCAGGGATCGAACCAAGGACTGGAGCGGATCGAATCAATATGTAAGTTAATGAGTGATTTAATTAATGAATTTTGGATTTTTTCCCGCTTTTCTAGCTACATTATTACATGATTTCAAGATGGCTGCCGAATTTCAAGATGGCGGGGGCACCTCGGTAATAAATGATAACTGCACTGTTGCGGGTTAGAATAAAATCATCCAGATGGAAATGTACTCTATAATACAAGTACACACACAAGATGGTGTACTCCGACAGGTGGTAGCTCCTGGTAGCATGTACTGAACATAAAATGACGGATCCGTGATGGACGACAAGGACAAAGTCAAATTTAAAGGACAAAGTCAAATTTCAAGGTCAAGGTCAAATTTCAAGGTCAAGGGCAAATTTCAAGCTCAAGGTCAAAGTTCAAGGTCAAGGACAAAGTTCAAGGTCAAGGACAAATGTGTGGTGACTAGATACTTATACTAACATGGTATCAGCACACTCTAGCGGACGAAAACAAGATGATGATCTCCAGCGGGTGATTTCAAGATGGCGGTCGTCACGAAAAGTGCAAGGGTGGTTTTAAGGATTTTTTTATTATTTAATTAGGTTGATTAATTTTTTTAATGATTTTTGAAATTTTTCACGATTTTCTAACATAAGAATTACGGATTTTCAAGATGGCGACCATAACGATAATTGCAACAGTTACGTCTTAATACAAGATGGTGGTTCTGTCTCGAACATGTAGTGCTATTATTACTTAAAATTAAAAAAATTACAAGTCCAAATATGCATGTTATTTTTTTTATATACCTTATTTAATTTTCAGTCTGGTAAATGTCTCGATAGCCGAGCGGTTAAAGGCGTATGTTTTCCAACCTAGAGATCAGAGCTGCGCTGGTTCGAATCACAGCGTTTCCAATATATTTTTCATAAAAAAATAAATTTGATATGTCGATAAGGACCATACTAGCTCTGGTAGGTAATGGAACATCGACCTTATGTGATGAGTCAGAGTGACGATGGTGCTATCTAGGAACAAACAACTGAAACAAAGTCGACTGTATCCAAGATGGCGGCCTCCAGTGGAACAGAAAAAAATCAAGAGCGACGCTGGCGCTATCTAGGAACAAACAGCTGAAACAGAGTCGTCGGTATCAAAGATGGCGGCCTCCAGTGGAACATAAAAAAATCAATATGGCGACAGAGATGAAAATTTCATCATGAGTGGGGCGCTCGATTTAAAGACGTCGGATCCAAGATGGCGACCATGAGCTACTTGTCCCGTTACACTTTGTCCCGTTACGTTGTGTCCCGTTACGCCGTGTCCCGTTACGCTGCATCCAAGATGGCGGATCCAAAATGGCCGCCGGGGTCAAGGTCAAGGTCAGAGGTCAAGGTCAAGGTCATCCAATATGGCCGCCGTGACGTCACAATCCAAGATGGCGGTCGGCACCACAGGCACCACAACCTGAATCCTGCCGTCGGACGCCCATTCATATACTACTCATATGAATAATCAGCTGTTAAAAGGTTTAAATCCGCTGTCAAAAAGTGACAACACGTTTTGAATAGTATGTAACTAGTCTAATAGTTTTTACCGACATGCCTACTGCCAATACTAATAAGAATCGCCGAAGAGACTGCTACCCTGAAGATGGCGACTGCAATGTCGACCGAAACGTCAGTGAACTCTCAGGCCTTCGACGCGACCCAAGCAACTTCAGTGCCAATAAATATTGTTTCGATTTACATGGTTCGTAAAGGATAGCCAAATTAAAGATTTTATTACACACACAGTTTTATTGATGGACATTACTTATGTCACTTACAATTAATCCTATAAAATTGCCAAATAATCAATTGCACTTAAAAATGTTGCTTCACCAGTCACTCATTTCTTACCACACACCTCGCTGGGCCGCACCTCTGGCGCAACTCTCGCCGCAGCGCCCCTCGTGAGCCTCCGCCGCGGGACTCCGTCGCCGCACTCCGCCGCCGCCGACGCACTTGCCTTCGCCGAGATCCCACTCGACGCCTCGCTCGGAACTTCGCTTGGACCTCCGCCGCGCCCGCGACTCTATCGCCCCAGAAGCTCCGCTGCGGGAAGGCTCCCGCCTGAACTCTCTCTCTCTCTGAACTCCCCTGCTGAGGCCGACGTCCCCTTTTTATATATCAGCCGCCATTTCTGGAACTCATGAGCACGGCTGGGACTAGTAGCGTCATTCCGCGCTGACCCGACGGCAGAAATCTCTCGAAACACGTGTCGGCGGCTGCCAGCTGCGAGGTGTCAGATGTCTAACTATCAACGCCGCGCGGGGAGTGGAGGGCTGGAGGGATGGGAAGCAGCGACCCAGGTGCGCATGGCACATCTCTACGTTGCGGCGGCGCCGGGGCCTATATATATATATATATATATATATATATATATAATATATATATATAATATATATGTGTGTGTGTGTGTGTGTGTGTGTGTGTGTGCCCGAGGACATCAGGGCAGGGAGTCAGGAGAGTTCAGAGAGAGAGTTCAGGCGGGAACCTTCTCGCAGTGGAGCTTCTGGGGCGATAGTGCCGCGGGTGCGGCAGATTGGCGAAGTCCTTGGACGAAGATTTTAGGGCAGAGAGTTCAGTTCAGGGCGATAGTGTCGCGGGCGCGGCGGAGTTCCAAGCGAAGTTCCGAGCGAGGCATCGAGTGGGATCTCGGCGAAGGCAAGTGCGTCGGCGGCGGCGGAGTGTGGCGACGGAGTCCCGCGGCGGAGGCCCACGAGGGGTGCTGCGGCGAGAGTTGCACCAGAGGTGCGGCCCAGCGAGGTGTGTGGTAAGAAATGAGTGACTGGTGAAGTAACATTTTTAAGTGCAATTGATTATTTTTCAATTTTATAAGATTAATTGTAAGTGACATAGGTAGTGGCCATCAATAAAACTGTGTGTGATAAAAATCTTTAATTGGGTTAACCTTTACGAACCCGCAGTAAAATCGTAACAATATGTTTACATTTAAACTAGCCGTGTGCCCGATGGGAGAGTATGTACTTGATCCTCATTTCTGAATAATCACCAAAAACGCTGATACAAATGTCTTTTATTGATAAACGGAAGCCTATTCTCATTCCTATAACTTCCAAAATTACAAACTTTCATCCGCTATTTAACCTCTTTAGAGAATGAATTTTCAGAAATCCCTTATTACTGCAATAAGGAACTCCGATGCAAAATTTCATTTCTCTAGACCCACAGGTTGAAGCTGTGCGTTGTCTGTCAGTATTGGGTAGGTTGGAGATGGGACAAAACCCCAGCAACGGCATGGGGCGTGGCCTAAGCCAGACGAGCAGCCACTCGCGGGCCAACAACTGCACGAACTGGGCCAGAGCTCCGCCTCACACAACACGCGCGCGGCAGAGGCGTGTTAGTCCGGCAAGGTCAACCACTCCGGCCACTCCGCATTCTGCCCGCTCGTCCACGACTCTCTTTTTCTCCTCCGTCCCTTCCCCCCATTATTCTCACCGCAAACATCCAATCGTCCGGCCGTGTGACGCCGACAGCATCAGATCCACCGCGAAGACCCTTGCTTCTCCAAACATCCGTGTGGTTGCCAGGTCTCGTCGCGCAGGTGCGACCAACTGACTTCCAATTGGTCACCCGCACCATCGCGCAAGCGAAAACCAATGGCTCAGATCAGTTGCTAGTGCGGACAGCACAGTCGGCGACCAGTGCGTCGCGGAACTGACACTGTCATCACTGCCCGGTCCGCATGCCTGTCCGTGCCTGTCCGTGTCTGTCCGTGCCTGTCCGTGCCTGTCCGTGTCTGTCCGTGCCTGTCCGTGCCTGTCCGTGCCTGTCCGTGCCTGTCCGTGCCTGTCCGTGCCTGTCCGTGCCTGTCCGTGCCTGTCCGTGCCTGTCCGTGCATGTCCGTGCCTGTCCGTGCCTGTCCGTGCCTGTCCGTGCCTGTCCGTGCCTGTCTGTGGCGTCGAACCCGGGGGCTCGCAAAGAGTCCCAGGCCGCGGGGTGCATGTGCCTGTGTACGTTTTTGACATGATAACGTCTTATAAATCGATGAACGCCGGCTGCACGCACGACAAAATTGTCACGTTCCACCTGAGCCGAGCGTGCAAGAACCGGCCAACCACCGTGCGAGACAATATTCTATAATATCAAAAAGGTTAAGGCGGGCTTTTCAACGAATTGTTCGTGATTATATTCAAACAAATTATTGAAATTAAATTTTGCAAAAAACTGTAAATAATATTTGAAAATAAAAAAGTATGCAATTTTACATCAATGTTTTCTTATGACGTTATCACGTAAAATTATCGTCTGTAAACCGACTTTACAGACAACCCCATTTTTTGATGTGTCTTGGTGGTAAGTGATTCTGGAGTCTGTGGTAGCGGGGTGACTGTGGTGGGATGCTGGTGTGTGGCTGCATGGAGGTGATGCGCTCACGAGGTCCGCCAGGGTCCTAACTGAGCGCTAGCCAGTCTGCGCCTGGGCGTTGTCTTGTAGTCTAGCTGGAGTGGTCTGTGTTGGCAATGCGCCTCTGTATGTTAACTTGTCTCAAATTTGACAGTTCCCAAGAGTTTTCATACTTTTTCCGCCGTTGTTCTGTAAAAGGTCTTTTGGGTTACCATTGTTCATACTTTCGAGAAGTGTCATTAAATTTTACTTCAGTAACACGACACATAAAACAGTACACGCGCAATACACTGAATTGGTTTGCAGTTTTTTTTTAATGTGTTACGTCTTAGCTTCCGGCATACGGCATTTGGTAGAATTTCCGTGAACGGAACGGAAGTCGCGTGGAACGGAAAATGTGTGCAACCGCGGCGTTGTCACCTGTTGCGGATGGCGCGAACCAGACTTCATAGAGACGAAGGGGAACTTATGGTATTAAGTGTTTAGGGAATTTTAACAACATGGGTAGTATTTTAATAAAATTTCTTGTCGAAAATCAGGTCCAAAGCCAGGGTTTAGTAATTTTTTTTCAAGTATTTTTCGCTTTAATTGGAGTTTTTTTTTTTCAAGAAGGTAGGTTTGGTAAGTCCTGGGACACTGGGTTCAGAGATCATCTTGGATTATGTCACTTCCGGCGGCCATATTGAATAACCTTCACACTTGACCCAAGTCATCTTGGATTCCGCCATTTTGTTTTCTAGAACATTTCACCATTTCATTTTCTAGAACATTCCGCCATTTTGAACTATGACATCATGACCGCCATTTTGAAAATCTGTAACTTAGAAAATTGGAAAAAGATTGAAAATTTATAAAAAAATATTTAATAAATGTTTAACTAAATTTTACGACCATCTTGTAATCGAGCGCTACACTTCTAAGCATTACACTTTTAGTTATGACATCATCGAACATCCCACTCCTGTGTGTTGATATTTTGGTTATAACAATCATTGAACACCCCACTTTTGTGCGGTACATTTCTCGTTACAATGGCCCCACCATATTTATTTCGTCTACTGGAGATCACCATCTTGATATATGAAGGATGTTGCCATTTTTGTTTTGGTGTATGTTCCTAAAGTACATCAGTGTATGTATGCATGTAAGTCAAGAGTTTCTGTCCTCTACCAGTGTTATTATGGACCTTATGGACCGAAAAATCCACAAATTTTTAAAAATCCAATTTTGTTTTTCAAAATTACACCAAAAATTCTACAATATTTTCAAAACTACACCAAACAATCCATAATTTTTTTTTAAAAAATCCACATTTTTTCAATAATACACAATAGTCACGATTTTTTACAGATCCACAAAAACCACAATAATCTCAACAATTTTGTTTATGATGGTGGCTGTGACCACTATTTTTTTTCTAAAGATAATACTTACAAGCATAGTCTGAGATACATGTTATCATATATCAAATTAACCATCTCATCGTTGCGGATTCCATGGTAACAATACTTTTAAAAATGTGAAGATGCTATCACTTCATGAGTTGAATCCAATATTTAAGCAAAGTGCCAGCCAGATCATAGAGTAATGTTGGTTCCAGCGAAACTTCAACAGGTTATTTTTTTGAGGAGGAACAATGTAGGGAAAACGTAACTCAACGTGATCATTCAGGCAGTTACACATTGTCGGAAGGAGGTACATCAAACGGAAGTTGAAAAAATGATTAACACATGTCATCCCAAGTCCTCAAACTAATTATGAACACGAAGACATAGCATCATACTTTGCTAAACATGTCCCTAAACTTTAAAATATAAACATTTTAAAATGCTATCATTTACAATTAGCGTTTGTTTTTCCAAGTAATTGTTTACAAATTTTCTATTTCTTTTTATGAAAGAAATTGTGTTTTTCTTACCTTAAAATTACAGCCAGTCTCTTTTCTGCCGAAATACACACACGAAAATTTGACTGTTTTGAGATTCTTTCTTCAATACCCGTGAGTATATATTTGAATGTTGTGGGTGTCATTATAAAATATTCATAAAATTTAATTGGTTAGTTTAATAGATCTTGAAAACAACATTTGATGCTCTCCTTTATCCTCCCTTGCAGCCAACAATTCGTTAACATATTCTGTTTTTTCACCACTCATTAGTAAAAATTTTAATAGTGTATTTTCAAGTACATATGCGTCGTCTATTGGTTCCATTTTCGCTGGTAGACAGAAGCCAACTGATATTCAGAACACGCCTGCACAGAAACCAATCTGTTCTGACAAACAAATCTGACGGATTCTGACGAATTCATTTTCGTCAGAACACGCATCCATTGTAACTGTAGCCTTAGGTTACGGTTATGACGAGTTCGTCAGAACAATCAAACAGTGCGAATGAAATGGAAGTGTTTACACTGCCTGCAACCGATTTTTCGCATTTAGTTGTGACGTCCACAAAATTGTTGCAGGTTAATCAATAGGTCATAATAATAGATGAAGAAAAATTTGTATTTGTATTTGGAAACAAGTGTTTGTGGGATATGCAAAAAAAAAATTACAATACAGGTCTTTCTCGGCAGAACTGGGAAATAATTGCCAGAGAAATGGGCACAAGTAGTAAGTATCATTTTTATTATATTTTATATTGTTCTCGTAGGTACCTACACATTTAGCCAAAAATACGTTAACATATTTGTTTTTTCACTATTCATTAATAAATAATATAATACAGTAGAATCCCGCTAATCCGAACTAATTGTGACCGAACCCTGTTCGGATTAGCGAAAATTCGGATTAGGCGGAATTTTGTCATATAATGTCATACATTGCCTTTTTGAGGCGTATTTAGTGTCTGATATGTCAAATATGTATGAAAGGTCAGACGAAAAATACACCTTTATTACTTAGCGTACATATTTAGTATCATATAATATTATTAATTACTCACCTAGCCTAAACTGCAATTTCAAATATTCCGAGTTTAACAAATCAACAGCCTACATTACGTGACAACATTAGGTCGAAATGAAGGGTGGTTCGTGAGTGTGTATTAGCGGAAGGGCAGTGACCTTCAACTAGAGTAAACAAAGTTCCCATCCTTCTTCCCGCATAGGCTTACACATTCCTCTCCTCTTCCGTTCCCAACTATGATGAGTCGGACAGACAGTGCGTCACATGCTACTGCTGTGTCACATGCTACTGCTGTGTCACCTGCTACTGCGCACTTGCCCTGTGTTTTGTGAGCCCTTGTGTGTGGTGTGCTTGTCCCTACGGTTGGTCATGACAAGCAAGCGTAAGCATAACTCGTGTACATTAAAAGGAAAACTGGAGGTGCTGAAAAGACTTGACAAAGGTGAAAGTGCCACTCTGTTATCGAAAGAATTCGATGTCGGCAAAGCAACCATTTCCGATTGGGAAAAGAACAGAGGTAAAATTGAGCAGTTTTGTACTACCACAAGTGAAAAAATTATTGAAAAACGTAGCAAAACGACAGTGTCTTCTTACGAAAATTTGGACGAAGCACTTTTTTTTATGGTTTACCCAAGAAAGTCAAAAAGTAATCCCTATCACTGGCCCTCTGATTCAAGAAAAAGCCCTTCAGTTGAACAAGCTAATGGATGGTGACACATCATTTACGGCTAGTTGCGGTTTCTTAGACCGATGGAAGAAACGACATGGAATCGGACAGTTTACAATAACTGGGGAGAAACTGTCAGCGAACAACGAAGCAGCTATTGAATACCTTGAGCAGTTCAAAGATATAATTTCTTCCTACTCCACAGCAAGTTTATAACGCGGATGAGACGGGACTTAACTTTAAAGCATTGCCTACCAAAAGTCTTGCATCACAAGAGGAACAATCTGCACCAGGGTTTAAAATGGATAAACAACACCTAACTGTGTTAGCGGGTTTAAAATGGATAAACAACACCTAACTGTGTTAGCCTGCTGCAATGTTTCTGCAACAAATAAGCTTGCACTGATGGTTATCGGCAAATCGGCAAAACCACGCTGTTTTAAAAACATGAACATGAACACTCTCCCTGTATTTTACAGAAACCAAAAGAAAGCTTGTATGGATCGTGTCTTGTTCCAAGACTGGTTTGGAAAACAATTTGTGCCAAAAGTAAAGGCTTTTAACAAAGAAAATGGATTGCCTCCTAGTGCTTTGTTACTCATAGACAATGCTCCGTCACATCCTGAATAAATGCAACTTGTTTGCGGTGACATCAAAGCCATTTTTCTCCCACAAAACGTCACTTCAATTTTGCAGCCAATGGACCAAGGAGTTTTGCAGGCTTTGAAACAAAATTACAGAAAAATGCTACTTCGTAGCCTCTTCCATAAACTCAAGAAAATCACCATCAAATATGTCATTTACTGGGTAGCAGAAGCTTGGGAGAAAACACAAAAAGAATCCTTACAGAAATCATGGAAAAAACTCTGGCCTGATTTAGAGTTTGTCCAAACGGTCTTCCCCCCGGCAAAAGAAAAGTTTGAACTTCTTCAGCTAGTGAAAAAAATTGTACCAGGTTGCGAGAATGCAGAAGAGTGTGTTGAAAAGTGGACGGCCATTGACGACTGTGGCCTCAAGGAATACACAGATGGAGATATCGTAGCAGCTGTGCAGGGAACGTCAACTGATCTCGATGCAGACGACAGTGAGGAGGAAGAGAACGCGCCGAATGATGCTTCTCCCAGTGCCCTTGATCTCGCTTTGCGCTACATCGAGCAACATACCGATGCAACCCCAACAGATGTTATGTTTATGCGGCGTTGGCGAAACATTGCATCTTCAAGCCGATTTAGTGCACTGCGTCAAAGGAAGATTACTTACTTTGCCTCTTAGATAATGGTTTGCTTTTTTTAAGTTTTCTTTTGTGTCAATCCTGTACAGAACATGAATTCTACATTTAGTATGTAAGTAAATTCAAAAATTTTCAATACGAACATATGTATTTAAGTACTATGTACGTAATCCTATTTTTTTCTCTTTTCGGTTAGACAGCGAAATATATAAATTATAAGTTTCTTATGTACATATTAATAAACGTACAACATTACTTGAAAAAAATTGTTTTTCTTTACTTTTCCTAGTTCTTAAATGTTATAAAAATATTTTTTTTGCCCTAGCCCTGTTCAGATTAGGCGGATTTTTGGATTAGTGGGGTTCGGATTAGCGGGACTCTACTGTATCGGACTTTAAAGGAAATACGCTATATTTTCGCTGGTTGATAGAAGCAACTGTTATCATAACACGCCTGCGCTGAAACCACTACGTTCTGACGAACAAGTCTGAGCGGTACTGAAGAGTTCGTTTTCGTCAGAACACTCATCCACTGTAACCGCGGCCTTATCAGTGCACGTAAGGTCAGCGCCACGCCCTGCAGAAGTAGGTGGTAAGGGGGGGGGGGGGGCGTGTCCCCCGCGACAATAGCCGCTGTCCGGCGGCGCGGGATGAGGATACGCCAATTGGCTCCGCCCTCTCGAGCCGTCACCCGCCATTGGAGCGCTATGTCATCAGTCGCTGCGACCAAAGCACACTTGCTTGTTACCCTTCCTGCATTGTAGACACCTCGCATGACTAAGGCAACCGCCCACCCGGGAACACACACGGAGCGCAGAGCTTCATGAAAAACAACGCGATTTCAAAACTACTCAAGATATCCGAGTGAGGTCTGCTTACGAAAAGAATTTAAGAGTTCGTTGAGGGCCGAAAAGTACTTTTGATTTCGGATTAAGTTATTAAACTGTATTTTCAGAAGAGTTAAAATAGCTAAAACGCATGTTTTCAGAGTAATTTTTAGGCGTAAAACAACCGGTAAAGATTCTTGAAAGCACTTAAGGGACTTGCATTACACCTTTATCTACATTTCAACGCCATATAATGTTACGGTCGCCGCTCATGTGACGACGAGAAGACTGCGCGCCAGTCCAGAGGAGACACCGCGCTAGAAGCACCAGCGAGCGTCGTGCTTATCATTCCGCCTCACCAACACGGTTACACCCCTGACGAGGCGGGCCCCTTAAGAACAAAAAACTTAGGGGGAAAGCTTTCAATGCGTTTAAGGGATGTGTTTTACAATCCATTTTTACACAATATAGGCCTAGAGTCAGCCGGCTAGGTGCATGCATGACGGAAGGAAGTGTAGTTTACCGGAACTGCATGCTGAATGTCAGTTGGCGTCTTCGGCAGAAGAAAGTCGTCACGTACTGACAGTCCCCATTCTGGCCGTCTCCATTCTCACCCACAGAATATGCAGGCAGGCAGGCTTAAACTAAGTCACTTTTGTATTCTCGCTTCGTGTCTGTTCAAACTTGCCACAGAACAAACACTGGCTGGCGTCGTCAAAGTTTCTCTCAGAGAAAGCACAGCGAGAAATCCGAGCTGCACACACACACACAAAATCTCTTTATCTGTTTCTCTGTTCTATATTTCGCTTCGCCCGTGCAATGGTAGCTAGACGAGGGCATCAGGGACGAATAAATTCAACAACTTGTCCAATAGAAATTGTGTGTAATTATTGGATTTTTTAAGTGAAAGCATCTATAAGAAGGTTTGGATAGGGAGTTAATTCATGTAAGTCGTCATCAACGTGTTCACGTGATGTGTTAATTTTTTTATATTTCAAGGATAAAACTTAATTTATTCTATTTTTAAAGACACAAGTTTTTAATTTTCTTTTCATTTTCCAAGGAAATTTTAACGTTATTGTGTGGTACATATTGTGAGTATTGGATATTTTTTAGTAGATAGTTAAGTTGAGGTTATGTTTTTTTTGTTTATTTATTTACGATGTGAATTTCTTCAAATGTCAGGGTATTGAGATAATGTTGATTATTTGTAGATTTAAGTAAATAATTTTTTTATTCTTTTAATGAAAAAACTTCATATCTTTTAGTTTTAAAGTTATTATTGGTAGGGGCAAAACTTATGGGTTCGCGTCACCCTAGTGATATAATACCAAAATAATTTTCTTGCGTACATTTGACGTAGAAATGATTTCATATTACACATTTAAAAACAAAATTTTAAGTTTTCACTTCTGTCGACAGTCCCCATGACTGACTTTTAGTTTTTTTATTATTTTGTTCAGTCTTAAGTGTGTTTCCGAAATATAATTTAATTTGATCGTATGTACTTCGTACGTTTACTGCTTGAATTCGTGTCACTCTGCAAATGATCCAGACAACTACTGAATGGCAGAAGAGCCTGAAGAGTCAAAGTCCTGAAGAGACTAAAAGTGGTCTCGTGTGCTGTTAAGCGCACTGTCGGTCGAGAAGTGTAGTGGTTAACCTAGATCCCACCTCCGTGATAGAGGAGGAAGGAGGGGGGAGGGGGGAGGGAGGGGATCATCGTGACGGCTTATACATATTCAAAAAGAAAACTTGCTCGCGGCCTGGACCACAACACGGACTTTATTCACGCAGAGATGACATCGCGCCCACGGCCAGCCACCATCGATGGCAGTCCACCGGAGTATTGCTTCCTCAGGGATCCGAAATCCTAAACTCTCATCATCCATCACCGCCATTTCCCAACACCCGGCAAGCGTGGGTTCCAGTCCCCTGCTCAGACCTCTCTTCAGAAACCTCCGAAACCAAGCTCTGCATTCAACAAAAAAGACATATCGCCCCTGACTGGCCAGATAGCCCAACCAACCAGAAGAGAGGAGGCCACTGATTGGCCAGCAGCTCCATCCAACCAATATATTCTCTCACCTGAGAGGTATATTTTCTGATTGGCTGTGGCTCAGGGCCAATCAAGTGGCTTCTTCTATTTCTGGTTGGCTGGGTGGTTTGGCAAATCATACTGTCTTAAGTCATTATACAGTCATTATATTTTATGAATTTCTTTCATAAAGTTATTTCATTATAACTGGCAGAATTTTAGAATTTTTAAAGGCTAGATGAAATGAGATAAATGTTTATGAAATAAATTCAAATCCTATCGTGAAGTAAACACTAGCATTCCCTTTAAGCCTATAAAGTTTCACTTGCATGGTCAATTTTATTTCTCTTAATTTCTAAGGTCCCAAAAACGTTAAAAATGTAACGTTGAAAACAAATTATACACTGGTCAAAATAATTAGGGGAATGGACAATATGTGTTTTCAGCAGCAGTATGAGCTACAAGCAGAGTCTAATACAACTGAGCACATCTAGTATGCATTAAGACGATGCATTGAAGCTAAACCAGCACCTCCCCACATATGCACAGCTGGGAAATGCCCTTATGGCAGGGTGGCAACTTATCCCCAACAGCACACGCAGGTATACAGCAGTATTGGCTCTTCGGGACCAGAAGACTAGTACTGTAGTGCTGTAGTGTACCTGTCTGGCTTTCAGTCCTACTGATGCCAAATCCCATCTCATGTCAATAACGAGCCTATCTTCCTGTATCTGTCAGCATATCGTACTGTAACTATTTCCTGTTACGGATCTGGTCATTTTTTGGTGGATCCCATTATTTTGTACAGTGTACATCATGGGCGTAGATCCGGGAAGGAGTCCCCCTGGAATTAATAAGCCCCTCACTGAAATGGAGGGGGGAGGGTCTGCCTGCACTTGCAAAAGTGTGACTATGAAACGGGTTTGAAGTCAAAACTGTGTCTAGTTGGAAAACTTTCTGTATATTTCTAAGTTTTCCTGCTTATTTCATGTATGTAGACCAAAATATGGGCAGTATACAACATACAAGCAACGTATCCAGAGATGAGTTGTGTCGGTTAACCCCACAAGCAAAACTCTCGGGCAGCGCTGCTAACCAGGGAATTTCCGCGGGCCCCCTTGCGAATTCCACAGATTTGCGCAGCGGTGGATATTGTCGTCACTGTGCTAAAGCTAAGCCACTCAAAAGGTCTACAAGTTTGACGCTGTTTAAGGGGGTGCCTCCCATTTTAGGTCAAGATTTTATATTTACAGTAATTACAGAAAAACGGGTATACTTTTTCAATTGTTTAACTTTACGAAATGAAAAATATATGCAGCGCATACTTTCTGCATAATTAGCTGCCATGTTACATTTTTAAAGTTTTTGTGTTGTACAAATAAGGAGAATTTAATTTATTGCAAAACTGAAACTTTTTAGGTTTAACTGCAATGCCACTGGCTACTTCAAGAAATGGTTTTAATTTCTTTCAGAAAATATTAATAAATTTACCTGGCATTTCAAAATTCTCAAACTTGTTACGAATTTGACAGCCAAGAAACATGAAACGAGTTTTTGTGATAGAAATGCAAACCATATCCTGAAGAAGTCAGCGCATTGCAGTTAAACCTAAAAAGTTTCAGTTCTGCAATAAATTAAGTTCTCCTTATTTGTACAACCCAAAACCGTTAAAAATGCAACTTTGGCAGCTAAGTATGCAAAAAAGTATGCGCTGTATATATTTTTCATTTCGTGAAAGTTGAACAATTGTAAAAGTCTAAAAGTTGATCAGTGATTGATATAGATATAGATATAAAATCATGACCTGAAATGGGAGGCACTCCCAACACGTGCATGTGGAGTGGGGACGACCAGCCCGCCGGAGCAGGCGGCCAGGGTGTCGGAGAGGCGCCACGTGAGAGGCTTAGCCGCGAGGCTCGCGCAGTTACGTCCTTGTGCAGACAGAGGGGGAACACGGCACAACTCGCGCTTGACTTCCGCCATTGTTCCCAGGCCAACAGGGACTCTGCGGACTGCGCTGCTGAGGGAAGCCTTTTTCACAAACGAGAGAGCCAAACCTCCGATCGTGGATCTTCGGGTTTTTTTTTTTGTTCGTTGTAAATAAATATGGCGGTGTTGATAAAAAGAAAGACTATAAACAAGGCAACGGTATTTATTTGTAATTATTTTTAGAGGAAAATACCTAATTGAAGAAACGTACTTCGTGGATTTGTATATTTTTCATACCGTATAAAATCTAGGAAGTCTTTGTCTTCCACAAATATTCCGTGAATGTTTATTTTGGACAGCTCATGATAACTAATGGTCAATTAGGTTAGGTAATCTACATTATAAATACTTTAAAACATTGTGGACGGTTGATTTGGTTTGGATAGCTACATTAAAGATACTGTGAAATCATGTAAACGGTTTCCTAGCCCTGGATAGCTACATATTAAATAGTTATTTGCTAAGCAACCATAAAATTATTTTACAGTATTTTTAATGTAGCTATACTTACCTAATATAAACAACCATCCACAATGTTTTAAAGTATTTATAATGTAACTAACCTATCCTAATCGAACGCAAAATTTAATGACACACTGGTTTATACAATGAGATAGAACGGAAATAAAAAGCGAGCATGAACTTCGGAGAACTTCGGGTGTGGCTCTCTCGTCTGTGAAATGAAGGCTTCCCGCGCTGCGTAGGCCAAGGCAACGCCTTTTTTTCAAGAATAATAATTATTTTTTGACGTGAACACGTCTTATAAATCGGGATGTCACACGAAAAAAGGATGGATTTAGAAACGTCATAAAATATAGACCGATGTTAATATATTCGAGTTACGCATATTATATATATATATATGGTAATAGTTTAGACATGCACTACAAGTTTTTTTTACGTAGATTTCAAAGAAATACTGCATACTGTAACCGTTACCATGGTGCGACTTCCGGAAAATGTGTTAGATAGTTTTTTTGTCGTTTTTTTCGTTTCAAGGTCCATAGACCCCAAAACCAGCGTCAACTAAAAAGTGTATACATATAATATGTATATTATATACATATAAATTTTTTGTGGACACGATAACTGTCGAAATTTTTCTGAAATTACTTCCAAACTGACAAATAAAATCCAGTAGTGGAAAATCTCGGTCAAGTTCGTTCTTTTGTCTGAATAAGTTTTTTATACGACCAACCATAACTGCAAGGGGTTGAAAAAACAAAAGCTGGCGAACAAAAAAATCATAACTCTGTTCGTAAGCATAACATCGAATTTGTACAGATCATGTATTAATCTCATAATTTTATCTAAAACTTCTGACAAACAATTTTCGATTAGACGATCTATTTCTGCAAGGTGTTAAAAAAAATGAAGGGTATAATTTAAAAATATTCATAACTCTCTTTGTATGTACACTATCAAATCCATTCAAATTATTTGTAAATTTTATAATTATTACTTAAAACCTAAGACTATAACAATTTTTAATTATACAAACCATTAGGTACTGCAAGGGGTGGAAATTTCAAGGTTAGAAAAACAAAATGCCATTAGTTATTTTTAATACATTAACTTTCATTTCCATTAATTTATTTTAAAATGCCTAAACTTTATCTTCAACCTTTGGCTGGTACAATTTTTGATGAAACGTACTATTATAATAAAAACTGGGGTTGAAATTAAAATATATATATACTTTTTTTGGTATCAAAATCGTCTGAAGTTATTAATATATTAATATTACCTTAATCCTTTGACCAAAAAAATGTATACGACCACATATAAGTGCAAGGGATGAAAAATAGTCTTTGAAGATCAAAAATAATTGCTTGACTACCTTACTAGGCAAATTATTAAATACATCAAGACATTGCATTAAGTTAAAAGAAAATTATATTTTCCCAATATGGAATATTAAAATGTTAAATCGATATTTTTTTTAATATTGACGAACATACAGGATGTTTTGTCCGCTACATTCAGTTCTTAAAATGTTCCCGGAGTTTATGGAAGTTTCCACAAATTTCCAAAGAAATAGGTGCTTCGAAATCTACTTACGCCTGTAGGCTGTGACGAAAGGGATTTTTTTTAATGCGGCCAGTAGTTTAAGAGTTTATATTTGACGTTATACTTCTTTCTTTAGTCGTCTCATTATAAAAAAAAATTATGACAGTGAATTTTAACGATGCGCGCGCACAATTCAACAAAATTTTCACAGGATTAAAAAAGGGCAACCCATAAAAATAAAAATTATATATGTGCTTTTAAATCTTATACTTTTGTGATTCATATTAAATACTGGTCCATATCATTAAAAACATTTATTTATTGTGAATATTAGTGATATAAATTTGAATATATATATGTTTTCAAGTGTATTTATATAAGTGAGGTTATGTTTCCGTATGTATAAAGATGTCAGCAGGTTTCTATCTTCCGTTGTCACTGGCAGGGAGTGTCTGTGGAAGGTTTAGAAGTCTCCTGGCCCTTTTTACGGGAGTGTTTATTTGCATTATGAATTAACAGTCATTGCATTATTTAATAAATAATTATCATTCAGCATATTATTTTTAATTACTGATTAAACTTTATCTCAATTATTTTAATATATTTATTTTTTATTTTACACACATGTTAATATTAATTTTGAATACTGAGTATTTAATTAAAAAAATAATTCGATTGAATTTGTACTTTACCAACGGTATTTATAATGTCACGCCGGTCCTTTTATAATTTTCTTTTTATTTGCATGCAATATTAATGTTAGAATTTTTATTACACCAAGTAAGTATAACTTCTAACCCGCGTACATAAGTACACGCACCCCCTTTTAATATTGTTTTACTAGCGCAATAATTTGCCGTTTATTTAACTTCATTTGACTTTATGTGACTTAATATCCCATTATTTCTGCGAGTTTTTTTGCGTCAGAGTGAATCTAGTAAAATTTCAGAATTGATACCCGACAAAAAAAAATAATACTGACATAATTTATTCTGCAAAACAAATATCGTATGGATTAAGGCATTCCTGGACACGCCATTGACATTCTCAGCCCGAACTGGGATTACATAAGCTAGCCCACCTTAACTACTGAAAATGTACATTGAATAGGAATGGCGACATTTACTCGACACCCCAGAGACCTGGGAACGACACTCAAAAACCGGTCCATGATTTTTTTTGTTCTTAAAAAGGAAGAAATACGCAGGTGTTTATTCTTAAAAAAAAAAAAAAATATGACGTTTTGAAGACAAATATGTGGTCTCATAGAGCATGAAGTTATTGGATAAAGGTTGGTGGGTCCAGTTTCTGAAATCTGGTGTTTTGTTAACAACCAAGGAGAAGATAATGACTTCTGTGTCAGAAGGAATCAAGATGTGCAAAGCATATTCCTTATTTTTTTAGACATTAAAATTTTTTGGCAAATAATATTTTGTGCCATCGTTGACAGCAAAAAAAAAAACGTTAGTTACCAACGTTTTCCAGTAACCACGCCATATGAAAGGAAGTTGTACTTTTAGGCATAATAATTAAATTTGGGAAATCTAATATATAAAATTCTCGTGTCACAGTTTTCGTTGCCATACTCCTCCGAAACGGCTTGACCGATTTTGATGAAATTTTTTGTGCTTATCCGGTATCTATGAGAATCGGCCAACATCTATTTTTCATCCCCCTAAATGTTAGGGGTAGTCCACCCCTAAATTTTTTTTTTATTTCCAGTTTTTGGTAGGAAATCACCATGGCAACGGCTGTTGCTTTGTTGATGCTTCATTCGTCTCTATGGCAACGGCTATTTCATTGTTAGTGCAGTCCTCATCACCGTTGAAATTTTGCAAGTACTTTAAATATCAAAAATTGCCCTTTTTTTTTCAAGTATATATATTTTACAGACTTGAAACTTCACAGTAATGTTCCTTATGTTACGCAGGATGACATTTTCCGAAAATTAGATCCCATAGCATAGGTGGTTAAAACCAGGCAACAGTGGGTACTTTGTCTGCATGAGAACAGTATTTTGCATTGTTCATGCCTTCTGCGTCTCCATGGCAACAGGCATCGCGCGGCAGTGGCGTACCCACAACGAGGGGCATGTATTATGAGCGGCGCAAGAGTGATCTGCCTGTAGACTGCCGTAGCGAAGTACGGGTACATCAGTTTTATGTTGCGTGCACGAGTCGGGAAACCATCGGTACATTATACAGCATTGTAATAAATTTTCACGGAATTTTTTATTATTTACCATTACTGTAAATGGGAGATGTGGCATAATTCTTTTTCCATTAGTATAGCCTTTGAATATATAGTATATATATTCAAAGGTATAGCCGTGCGAAGCCGGGTCGGGCAGCTAGTAACATATAAAATCGTAATATTTCCTGTCGTTTTTCCTAATGACGTTTGATCGCCAGAGCTAATAGCGCACAGCAGCTTACCTAAATATTTTAAGAACTGCACAGAATTCAACATCAACGTACTCGTTCTTACACTTGTTCCAACTGATAGCATAAAGCATATATTTAAACGCATTCTCGGCTGACAGAACACACTTAGCAAGTATTCAAAATAGCTCAGATCAACTGGAATGCAATCAAACTCTTTATCGCCAGGCACACTCCATCTCCATTAGAGTTAGAATTTCAGACGGTGTTACCAGAAGTTTACTGTACATCCATTCAACAATCAGGCCACATTGTTTCCCATTCTGCAGTTGGTAAAAGGATTTTTAATTTTCTCCGAATTATATTCACATTACCACTATCTCTTTGTCGAATTATCGTAGCATCAATACCTCAAAACAATGTGATTATAAAGGTGGGTTTGAGATTGAAAAACTAAAGAATTATAAACCTAACCTGCACGCCGTTTATCACACGGTTATGTAATACTGCGAATTTCCAGTTTATGAACGTCAATTCCAGCAAATAAAAACGGTTGAGAATGCAGCCATGTTACCATCTACATTATTACGTGCACTTCGGTCCATTTATAAGGTGTTCAACGAAACATGTTTATCCGTAGTTCACTTGGTTATATACCCACTTAGATTATCAGACATTATGCAACGATTGAAACCTCGAATTCGTATACAAATTAGAATCACAATATATTCAATAAAGATCGAGGACTTTCACGGACATTATCTGAAGTTTCTTGGCTTCTGGGTTGTAGCCGCGTCCAAGGCGAATATATCATCGACGTTTCGGGTCGACGTTGCAGTTGCCATCATCAGAATAGAGATACCTACTTTGGTTATTACAAGATCACCTGTTAAAAATATTGGCGACAGAACAACAAATGCAATTGAGGTATTGTGTTAAAATTTCAGAAAGAGCCCTCAAATAACAGTGATAAAAAAAATTCAAAGCAGTTATGAGGACTGCCGACAGAAGTGAAAACTAAAAATATAAACAAACAATTGTTATTTTTCTGTCGTCTAAAGACATCTTTAACGTTTTCCACACAGAACCGAGGATCTTAAAAAAATATTAAAAATAAGATATTTAGAAAGAATAACAACATAATGTACACTACATTTTTTCCTAAACTTCAAATGATAGAATTAATAATAATAATAATAATAATAAAAGTAATTATTATTAATATTAATAATATAATTAATAAAATACAAATATAATTTTAAATAATAAATACGGTACTAACTTTGTAAAATATAATTGTGTAACATAAGAAAATATTTATTTATAAAAATCATACTTTTTCCCAATTTATACGAAAAAATATTATCACACAACCATCACGTTAGTAAAATAACTCCTAAATACTATAAAATACGCATTGTATAGTAATTTAAGATATTTAAAAAAAAAAGATGTTCTTAATTTTTAGGTTATATTGCTACAATGACTCCGTTTTCTTCATTATTCAAACTATATATATATATATATATATATATATATCTATATGAGAATATCAATATATTTTATACTCACTTTTTACTCCACAGGAATCGTATACTTAAGATTTTAAATAATAAATTGAACAAAAACACAATTTGAACAGATATAGTGTTATCGTTAACACGTCACGTGACCATGTCGATGACGACTTACATGAATTTACTCCCTATCAAAACCTTCCTATAGAAGTTTTCACTTAAAAAATCAGCATGGCGCATGAGAGCGAGCCTTACTGTGTCAAGCAAAAATAACACGTTTCCGTAACCATCGGTGTCTGAACCAAAACTTCAGTGCAATTCAAAATTCCCTTCTCTCCAGCTGCACTGGGAGTACTGTTGTGAACATGTCGTCTCAGCGGTAGGTCGCTTCACGCTGGCTTTCGCGATTCCGGCTCTTATGGGCCGCGCACACGATCTGTCCGAATTGTCAGTTCGGACTTATCAGTCGGAACTTTGGTGTTTGAGCTGGGACGGTGGACTTACCAGTCGGAATTGATTGGACTGACGATCTGATGGCTTCCCATCAAATAGGACTGTGGGCTCGAGAGCGTGTGGAAACAGCGTCTCACCAGTCCAAACTGTCAGTCCAAAAAATCCACAGTCATCAGCACAGCCGGGTACCATGGCAGAAATTTTTGTTTATACTCTGATTACTTTGCTTCATTTTTCCTCTTATAACTTAAGGTGAAACTCCGATTGCAACATCCAAAGTTTCTTCCATATTCTACGATGAGACGATACGTCCAACAGCAAGAGCAACCACAAGATTGATCGTGTGTGGGGAAGGCTTCAGTTCGGGCTGAGCAGTCCGAACAGGGAGTTTGGACTGATCGTGTATGAGGGCATTTAACAGTAACCAATATAGTCCACTCCTTCGGTGCTCAGGAGCCCAAACACCAATTTCAAGACTACGCCTACCCTTAGACTATTCCCTAAATTACAGAAAATTACAGTAAGTTAAGGACATTAAAACGAAGAATTTACCTCAAATATAATAAAAGTTCTTCGTGATTTAAGGCAAACAGACATTTGTATAAACTACGCCGTATGCCAACATCAGAGTTACGGGCCCCACCTACCCGGGCACACATAAAGTGTGCAGAGCTTCAGAAAAATCCACGCGATTTGAAAACTGCTCAACATGAAAGTGATGTCTGTGAACAGACAGATAATGAAAAACTGTGCTGTGAAGGGGCGTGCGCCCGTTATGTCTTTTCCAGACTCGCCAAGTGAGTCGCCTAACTCTGAGTCGTCACTGAACGTGGTGGGGGAGCGAGTATGGTGCAACGCAACAGACCCGAGCACAATGAAACCTAGATACAGATGAGGTATCTTGGAATATTCTCGGTCCTTTCAACCATTACAGCCGGAGCAGCATCTAAGGCCGCCAAGCAGGCTGCCTTATATGCGTTTAACACCGTCTTCTCTTCTAGTGTTAAAAACACGTGCTGACCAGCAGCCTGTAGGGCGACGAGTACAGTACACATCCAGTACTGGTACACATCCAGTCGCGCACGAACACCAATGCGGATCGCAAGGTCCCAGCTCCTGACCCCCCGACCAACTCTTCTTCCTGGACCATCCTTCTTGTCCTGTACTGAACCTGCCTGCTTAATTCTTGCACTATTTAACCCCGCATGAATGATCTCAGGGTTTTCCCTCTGTCTTTGCAGGTTTTATCTGGGCCCAATTTCACTAGTTAAGATAAGGGAGCTAGTCATGGCATAAATTGATAATTTGGCTGGTCAATCCTCGAAGAAAGCACACGATGCATACTACTACCCTTTTTGCATGGCTGAAACCCGGAGTGACTACGCGTAAAGGCTTCGGCCTGGGACGCACCTAGAGTATTCTCTAACTCAGACATCTACCAAACAAATACACCTAGTTTTAGTTAGGTTGGGAAAATAATTGCCTCAGGAGTCACGACCCGAGGTATAGCGACGTACGATCGCGTCACAAGATAGCCAAAACCAGTCCAAGGACGCAGAGGAGGGCGTCATAATGCTGGTCGGCGCGGCGAGGAAACAAAGAGGACGACGCCGGTGAGGGAACGGGTTTGAGTCCTCCAATGACGAGTCGTTACTCGCTAGGCGAGTAACTAGCACCCGGTATCGACACCAGAGCTGTCGCCGACATCGCCACTCGAACGCGGGTTCGAATCCAACGTCGACGACCCGTCGTTCGTTGAACGAGTAGTTGCGAGCCCGAGAGACATCGAGCGAGAGTACTCGTCCACGTCGCGGGTTCGGATCCCGTCACCGTCCACCAGCACGTCCCGAGCCACGATTCCGCTGGAGAGGTCATCGCTGGCTCCGTGCCGCAGAGCTGGGAGACGGCTAGGAGACCAGCTAGAATCGGTGCTGGTTCCTGGGAGTCCCGACAGCGCACTCGCTGGCACACGCGACGATATGGAAGGCGAGCAGCAAGTCATCTTACGAATAGTCTCTCGCCATTCACTTGTTTCAGCTGAGGCGGCGACTATGCTGGGTTGGTGGCCCCAGCCGCTGGTCATTGCCGAAGCCCTAATACCCTCCCGATCAAACAACAGGGAGCGATCCCTAACAGTTCTGTATTTCTTAAAAGCTCCGGAATGTTTATAAAAAGCGAACTGGAAATGCTACTCCCACCCTACCCTATTAGGGCGCATATGTGGGAGGGGAACGTGAGAATGCCGGCAGTAAGGTCGGAATAATCTGCTTAACTCGCAATGGAGAAAGACAACGGTACTATGCTTTTTAGTAGTTTTGAGAATGTTCGTCGTGGTGTGTAATTGTAAGGTGATTGAATACGCCAAGAATACATTCACTTGTTGTATTGTATTGTCGTGCAAACCCTGGAAAATGATCTAATAAGGATACAGTTCATGAAGACAAAACTGTATTTCTTGCAATTAATCCAGGTCAACATTGTTCTCAGGTCGTTCACTGCGAACTACCAACGCTTCAGAAATCTCCGAGAGAAATGTGCTTTAGTTGCAGCATGGTTAGCATGGTTAGCATATACAGTTTGTGTAATAAATGCACTGAAAATACCCGCTGTTGCTGATGATATTTCGACACCACTGTGTCCCTTTAAGTTCGTTGTTATAGCTTTATAACACACACATCCCTGCCCACTACAGCAATTACAAATATAAAGAATTATTTAATAGAAAATATGTACCCTTGGTAAAAAATCTGAATTTAAATAATTATCATTAATTTAGTACACTGGTAGTAAAGAACTATATCAGAAATATGATACATTAACATTTTTTATTTGATGCTGTACAAGTGAGTCAAATATGCTCTTTTTGCAACAACAGACACAGAATGCCCTTATTTTAATTAGAATACTTCCAAATATGTTTAAGCTCTACAAAAAAGTAAATTTCGTAAAATAAATAATATAATTAAATGATCTATTGTTTTTCTTCACAAGCAAGTGTTTCAAGGACACTTTAGACACCAGGTAGACGGGTGCCTCGACAGAAAGTTCGCATTCCATTTAGTGGGAAAGAGGAACGCTTAAGCTGATAACACACGTCGCACTTATCAGTTTCGCGAGAGATAGCGAGAAATAATTCCCTTCAAGATTGCTTACGGCCGAACAGTGCTTAAAAGCCAGAAGCGGTTAAATACCGGTGAGATGTTTTGTGCAAGTACTAACTAGGCGGAACTAACCGCTAGAGCTGGCGCCTGCAGCCTTATACCGTAGCGTTCTAAGTGAGCGCTGAACAAAGCATAGGAAAACGTGCATGCTGGATACATGATATTTTGTGGAAATTAAAACAAAAACAAATTGTTTAACGATAAAGGTGTCAAGAAATAGCATATGAACAACATTGTTTTGATTTTTCAATAAATTTTTGTGACATGTTTTCTACATCACAGGGTTATTTTTATATACATAATAGGAACATTAATCAAAATACGAAATAAATATTCTCTGGAATATGCCAAATTTATTTCAAAGTAAAAAAAAAAAATTAACAGATAATTCCCACGTGATTGAAATTGACAATCTCCAAATTTTTATATTTAATTAGCTGTACCAGGCATGCTTCGCAAAGCCAAGTTTTTAAATTAAAAAAAATATTTCGTTTGTTTACTCTGTTTATTGAAGTGTTTTTGGATACGCAATATTTTTAGTTTTCCCGTCTGGTGCGTTACACATCTAAGTCAGAAGGTTTCCCGACACGTGAGCAAGCCACATACAGCTGTCCATGCAAGAAGCACAGATTTTCCAAATTTGGTCCACACTTGTTGGTGGTCACTGCAAAAGCAAGTGGAAACCGGAAACTGCATGCGTTTGAACTCGAATGGCATATTTGTCGGAATCATTCAGATGCATGACAACAGTACATCTTTTCCTTTTAAAATTGTAGCTTCGATGATATTGTTCATAATTTTCTTCACTAAAAATCTGGTACCATTTGAAAGTCGCGGTGGATTGGTGTTTTGGAGACGAATTATAGGCATGCCAATTTTTAATGTTGACATATGTGGCGGCATGCCTGGCAAATCAAGTGAATTCAAAAATGCAGTTGGATAATTTACTACTTCGTCTTGATTCATTACCGTATCGACTGACTTGTAAATTCTTGCCTCGCCGGGTATTTTGTTTTGAATGCTGAAATCGACTGCATTGAAATAATTTTTTAGCTGCTAATATAGCACACTCACTGAGCCGCTGATGGCTTTTTGTAGTTCTGTGTAATATTTTGTAACACTTTGTCAATAAATTCATATGTTTATTGGCAAAGTGATAAGTACATTGTGAGGATTCATCGGTTACCATATTCCCATTTCAGATATCCAACAATTGTTTTGCGAGACATGCTATAAAATTGGTTTTCAAAGACAATTTTTGTATTTGTCGCCAAAAAACTGATGATTTGAGGCATGCATTAAGTTCATCAGCGGGTGTTGGGCGCGGTACGACGGGTAGAGTTTAGATAAAGGTTTAATGCAAGACCCTTGGGTGCTTTCAAGAATCTTTACCGGGCGTATGAAAACATGCGTTTCAGCCGGAACTACCCATTCGCCCTCAGCGACTGTAGGACATAGATGCTTTTAGTAAACAGTTTTCACATCGCGTGGTTACTTCTGCAGCTCTGCGCGCCGTATGTGTGCTCGGGTAGGTGGGACTCTTATGGGCCCCACAGACATTTCGGAAGTCCTCAGATGGAAGTCTGCGCACGACAGGCCTCCGGGATACCTACACGGAGAGGAGTGCGTGTGGCACGCAACTGCGCAGTTCTGAAGCAATTTCCGGGGCCGCCGGGGACAAAAGAGAACAATCAGTACTGGACTGCGCAGGCCGACCTGAGCGTGTGTATCCAGTCCACTTGATGCTGGAGAACGATGTCTCGCGACATGATGATGATACAAGACAATATAAGAACGTCCGAATAAAAACCACGCCTCTGGCTGGTGATAAGTGACGAGTACTATGATCGAAGAGAGGAAAAAAAATATCTGCGCGCGTTTGATGGAAATATTAAAAACTATTTAACCAAATAACACATGAGACTTTAAGTAACAAAATAAATAAACACATATGAGCGTGTAGAGGAAGGAGACAAAAATGTAAAGAAACAACGACGTGGGTAACTGGAAGTGATGAAGTTTAAAAACATAAATTGTGGTTATTCAGTATTTTGAAGTAAACTTGGTTACTTCCACAATGTGGGTTTTATTTAATGATATGTGTCGCAAATAAACACCCAAGATCAGACAACACATCGTCTGCTGATTTCAATGTCACCTCTGAACATGTTTTGAGCCAGGCATGCACAGTTATTCCTCACAGGATTTCCGAAACGTGTTTGTAGAAAGGTTACATTCAGGCCGCTCTCGATAATCCCGAAGGCATGACCTGCTGAGCGTACCTGCTGAGCGTGTGTGTGGAAAACAGAAGATAGGTTCAGTGTTTAGTTCGTCTCATGTGGGAAACCAAAGATAGGTTCAGAAGTCTTTAACAAGACCTTATTATACCACGAAAATATGTGACATGAAAATAATTCCTTTAGAATGGCTCGGATATTGTGAAACTGAACACATGACCAAAGTAAAGTTCGTATTCACATAAGAGTGTGTATTGAAACATCAGTACTGAAAATATAATTTTTGGTGACTGAGAATAGTGATTTTGTCATAAAATTCTTATCGTCGTATATTTTGTGTGGAAAAGTACCTATATAAAATTCGAATGCGCCAGTCAGATGTAAAAGATATCGCTAAAAATGTGATAATGGTACGTTATCGTTTTGGAGTTAATTTCAATGTTGTCAAGTGAAAGTCTGCTATCATCCTTGGGGGTCGTCCATTAATCACGTGATGTTTTTTTAGCAAATTTTTAGCCCCCCCTCCCCCCTAGTGATTTGTGGTGAGGTTTCAGACTACCCCCCCCCCCCCCCCAACAAATCACGTGTATTTTTTCGGTACAAAATATTTTTTAAAAATTTCAGAATATTATATTTAAATATAGGTATAATCTAATTTAATTCTGGAAAATTAAGCACAGCATGTAGGGGAGAGTTGGGTAAAACAGGGTAGTTGGGTAGAACGGGGTACCACTGTTATTTTCCGTACACGTGCTGCTATCTGTGTGTACGTTTGGTAAGTTACTCCTCTACACGTCGTCACTAGAGTGAGGTAGTATGAAGTGTCGCACAGTATTCTTTCGTGCGTAATAATGGAAATTACAAATTTATGATGTTTCACTAAAATGTTTAGCGTGTATTGGCTATACAATATTTAATCAGTGGTTGCAGATATATTTTATGGTAAGTTGTATTCAAGTAAAGTATTATATTTGCTATGTTGTGCCATAGTAACCGATGCAATTGACGGGTGTTAAGAATTTCTGTTTTCGTTTTTGCTTGAGAACCTGCATGTAGGGTAAAACAGGGTACACAGGTAATGGGTAAAACGGGGTAGTACCCCGTTCTGCCCAACCAGTTTCCTGTTTTAACCATCTTTTCGATCAATTGTGCAAATGACTTTTAAAATTAAAAATAGTATTTTTATGCACACTAAATGTTATACAGAGTTACCTACAGTACATTTATACAGTCACCCAAAAGACAACAACTGACCGAGCTAACTCCAGGCCTTCAGAACCGAGTGGAAATGACACTGTCGGTGATATTCCACTGACTGCTGCAACAACTGACCGAGCTAACTCCAGGCCTTCAGAACCGAGTGAAAATGACAGTGTAGGTGATATTCCAGTGACTGCTGCAACAACTGACCGAGCTTACACAAGGCCTTCAGAGTCCCATGGAAATGTCAGTGTTGGTAATATTTCTGGGACATCTGGTTTGGTATCTTCACCAACTGAATCTCGTTTAGGCCTATCTGATAAAAACAATCGAAATGCTTCATCAAACAGTAGCTTCAGAATTCCACCGACTACAGTGATGCCGATTCCCATGCCAAAAGAAATCCTGCAGAAGGAAGAGGACGACGACGTGGCAAGGCAGCTGTGCTGACCGACTCGCCATATAAGAACGAACTAATTAGGAAAAATGCTGGTGTATCTAAATCTCAAAACAGTTCTAAAAAACATAAGAATAAAGAAGACAGCAACAAATCCATACCAACAGTAACTTTGCGTGTGTCTTATGATGATGACGTTCCTTGCATGTATTGCGCTGAACAGTTCTCCACTTCAAAATCAGCCGAAAGTTGGGTGCAATGCTTAAAGTGTCATTCTTGGAGCCATGAAGAATGTGCTGGTGTAGACACAGATGACTGTAGGCCATTTGAATGTGATTTCTGCCAGTTTGGAATATAGACTCTGGCCTTATTTTGTGTTCTGACGGGCCTACTAAGCCATATTAGGCTAATTAAACAATCATATGTTTTGTCAGATATTTGGGTTAACCGCATATGCAAGGTTGTATTATACATAATTAGATTATGCTATTAGACTAACCACTTCCTCAAAATTAACAGTGTTGTGTTATTGTTGTTCAAACAATGTTTGTGATTTTCCGCAAACCAATGTTTTTGTGAAGTTTTACTGTAAATACAGAGGAACATGTAAGGTGAAGGCTTATAATTGATTTTTTTTTTAATCCTCATATTTTTACTGACAATTGTATTTATTTGTCATACTACATGTTGTTCAGAATTTTTTATAATGCACATATTTAATCATTTAAAAATCTGCTTTCTGTACCCCGTTTTACCCAACCAGTTGGGTAAAACAGGGTAGTGTGCATACATTCAAATAATGAAAAATCTCTGCAATAATAATATTTCAGAAGACACGGTACTAGTTGCAGAATTAAACTCACATTACAATCTACGCATGCTGATGGTTTCATACATATACCGCAATATTAAAACAATAAATTTAAGCGATTTATACTAAGTACCCCGTTATACCCTACTCTCCCCTATATTCGGCGCCAAAATCACAGTCTTACTGGCGACTGGCAAGCCGAGCCGGGCGGGGATATTGTTGCCTGGCTACGGCGAGTCAAGGTCACGCGTCGCTTTTCGGTTTAGTAGAAATCGCGTGAAAAAAATAAATACACGTGATATATCTCTACACCCCTCCTCCCCCCTTGAGATATTCGTGATTTTTCCGACCCCGACCCCCCCCCCCCCCCTTTTCGAGCCTCACGTGATTAATGGACGATCCCTTGCTAATATTTAAAAACGTATCTGGAATAAGTATACAGAAAAAAAAAATAGGGGCAGGATGTTGGGAAATACAGCTGAATATGAGTAATAATAAGTTGGTACTGCACTATGCAGTTTCTTTAGTCTGGATTAGTAATTTTAGTTTTATGATTTCATATATTTTGTATAGTGTAAATGTAAGTTTGTAACAAATTCATGTGTGACGTGTACAATATCACAGTGTTAATAGTTGAAGACACTGGCGTGGTCTCGGAATAAAAATTATAAAATTAATAAAAGTGTTCGTATGCCGCATTCTAACTTTTCAGGTGTATATATTTGGACTTTCTTGCTACGTCACAACATCTCTAGTCTCATTTAATACTTAGATAAATACAGCCTGACACGTTTTACAAGTTAAAACATTTCAGCAGTTCACTATCGCTGAAGTCACTTCTAGCTGTCAACTTGCCAGATAAGTTATGCAACGTCCGTCAAGATGACTTGCATTGCCATCCAAGAAGCCTTAGTCTAATCCTCACGCGATGATTTAAATAGATAAAACGTTACAATATAAAATTTAAGCAACATTTTTTTTGTAAACCTAGTAACATTTTTTTTTGTAAACCTAGTAACATTTATTTAGCGTCTGTTTGATCCATACAATTAATATTCGTCCTAAAATTCGACAAAATTATCGGCAGGCAAAAAACATAGTGCTTACTATAATGTGTTCTAACGTTACAGAAACACGCATATTTCTGCAAAGCTATTAAAACTATTTTAAAAAAATAAAAAATTAAAACATACTCCAGTTGAAACTCTATTATTGTGTTATAGTGCCACAGTATTTAAACATACAAACTGAATGAGTGCACCCACAACCAGTAGCCCTATAAGGCAAAATTTCAGGCAGGCCATCAAAGCGATTCGAGTTCGATTCCCGGGCGAGATCAACAACTGGATTTTCGCCGGTGGGAAACGTAGCAGACGTCACCGTGAGGCTGCGGGTTTTATCGGGGTACTCCCGTTGCCCTCCGCCCATTCACTCCGACCCCATTTGACCATCTCCGACAAGAGTCGAGAATTGCCAAGATACACCATGCTATCACGCAGTTTCAAGTTACTTTCCACCTCAACCATCGTCACATCTGTTATGAAAATGAATTTACCAATGGTGATCAGTCGAATGCTATAGAAGATGATGCGTTGCAGCGCCATCTATTGGCGAGTTACGGCAATGTGGATAGCGCGAAAATATTCACCGTGTTAAAATAAAGGGTACCAATTTCCATGGTGATCCGTTGAACTTTGTAGAAGTTGATGTGCTGCAACGCCATCTAGTGGCGAGTTATAAAAAATAATGGATAGTACAGAAATCATCTCCGTGAAAAACACTTCGTTGATCTGCAAAATTTCATCGCAATTGGACAAATGGTATAGTAACGCATAGCAGGCAGGCAGACAGACAGACAGACAGACAGACAGACATACAGACATACATACATACATACATACATGCTTACATACACACACATAAATACATACATACACCAAATATTATGAAACGGCGCTTGAACACGCCTAACGATGGTTAATGAGTCCATAAAATACGGCAATGTAAAACCGTTTCCGCGATGCAAACTAGGCCCGGACAATGTGCTAAACTTCGACACACTATTAATTTTTTTTGCAAAATATACTTAATTATTTTGGGCAATTTGCACCCTTGTAGGGAGGGATAAGTGTAAAATATAATCTTCCGTTACACCTAGTGATCAAATTCTATTTTTTCATCGAGGTTTGTCATGTAGAGCGTACAAAATATTTCTCTCCCTCATAATCGATTATAAGTTGTTTGAATAACTGAATGAATGTTCACTAATAACACGCTAATTTTGCTAGACACTTTTCACTGCTCCAACAATGCATTTCTTAAAATTTGCTCGAGTGTGGACACATGCCGCTAAGTCAAAAAAAAGTTGCGTAATGTAAAAAATGCTTTCCTGTTGCGACGCAACGTCTGCCCAGCATTCTTGAAAAGATAAGACGTGTATGCGTGCGTGCATAGCGTCTGGCGTGGGCATGGCTTGCGTGACGTCAGGCGCGACTCTGATTGGCTGACGCGTCACAATCTCTCGTTCCATGTGCAGTGCTCTACAAGAAACACGCCATTTCTAAACTGCTCAACACCGAGTGGGGTCTGTTTGCGGAAAGCATTTAAGAACGCACTGAGGACAGATGGGTAGTTCTATTTGGGTCGTTACCACAACGCCGAATGTCAAAATTGACCACAACGCCGACAGCTAGAAAACTGCTGTGTACCACAACACCGAAATAACAACTGAATGAATTTGTGTGTGTTTCTTAAATGTACCTTAACGCCGAAATACCACAATCAAACCTAACCTTACCTAACCTAACCTAGCGTAATATAACCCAACCTAACCTAATCTAGTCTAACCTAACCTAGTCTAACCTAACCTAGTCTAACCTAGTCCAACCTAACATAGTCCAACCTAACATAGTCCAACCTAACATAGTCTAACCTAACATAGTCTAACCTAACATAGTCTAACCTAACCTAACCTAACCTTTGTGGCAGTCCTGCAATGACATTTTTCGGCGATAGTGTATTTCGGCGTTGTGGTACACAGCAGTTTTCTAGCTGTCGGTGTTGTCAATTTGGCATTTCGGCGTTGTGGAGCGTCCCCGTTCTATTTCCTTATTTCGTTTTCAAACTGTGTTTTTAGGATAGTGTGTTTTCAGAATAATTTTTAGACGTGAAACCCCCAGTAAAAAAGATTCTTGAAAACACCAAAGGCCTTACAATTCACCTTTATCTTAATTTCTCCGCCATCTAATGATCCCTAAGTTATGCACTGGGAGAAGACTGCGCGCCAGTTCAGAGGAGACACCGCGCTAGTCGCACTAAAACAGGTACACGCCAAAGTAGGTGTTTAAGGGGCCCGCCTCGTCAGGGTTGTTATCTGTCAGTAAGGCGGGATGATAAGCGCGACGCTCGCTGGTATTTCTAGCGCGGTATCGCCTCTAAGCGCAAGGCAGTGAACAGGGCAACCATGGAATTTGAGCAGTGACCATAACATTATATGGCCGATAAATGAAGATAAACGGGTAGTGCAAGTTCCTTAAACGCTTTCAAGAATCTGTACTGGTTGTTTTATGCCCAAAAAATTACTCTGAAAATATGCGTTTTAGCCATTTTAACTCATCTAAAAAATACAGTTTAAAAACTTAATCAGAAATCAAAAGTACTTTTTGGCCCTCAGCGAACTCTTAAATGCTGCTTTTCGTAAGCAGACCCCACTCGGATATCTCGAGTATTTTTTTTCAAATGGCGTGGTTTTTCCTGAAGCTCTGAGCGTCGTATGTGTGCCCGGGCAGGCGGGGGCCTTGAGACTGACACTGGTTTACACTGCACTGCGGAGTGACGAGAACAAGTGTTCGCCGCCTGGCTTGTCAGCTCGGGACTCGGGCGTGGCGTCGGCGAGTCAGCGCTCCCGGCGGCAAGTGCGCAAACAAACATTGTTTTCTTGTTTCCTCCTCCCTTTCCAGCTGACGAGGTTCGCACGACAGAGCGGCGTGGGAAAGTTTCAGTCCACAGTTTTACTTCTTACAGATGTGAAGAAAGAAGCCACAGTTATGATCAACGTATACCTACCAACCATGGGCGTAACCCCCGAATTGGTGGTAGAGGAGAGCCGAAGAGAGTTATTAGAAATTTTTTTACAGATATTTTTCTGTGGGGTTATAAAATCCCCCCCCCCCCCATTTGCCCAAACCCTACGAAAAGATCCCCCAGAAAAATTTAAAAAAGTGCTTGAAAACATATTTTTATGCTATCTCTTGACTTTTCAGCCAAGTGTTTATAGAGACGGCTACTGTCTCATTTTGAGCCATACTTGAGTCAATTTAAGATAGTTAGGGAGATGCATTATTATTGAAGAATAAAAACTGACTCTAGAACTACTAGAGTCCCTGACTATCAACCCTTGCGATCAACCCGAAAACTTTCTGTATACCATAACCCTAATTGATAAGTTGTAAATGGTGTATCACGCGACTGGTCATGTCAGTGGGTTATGGCCCAAAGTGTTATTTCATGGTTTTAACAACCTTAAAGGGGGACGCCCCGCCATTTTGGATTTTTCCATCTTTTCGCTATAATTCTAGTTCTGGATTATTTATACCAATTTTTGGCATATCAAGCATAAATCATATCACCCAGACCTTGTATACAGTATTGCAACCACTTATTTACTAACAGGCTGTAAGCGCTGCGAGAAAATAATTTGTTTCACGCAGATGACTGCAACTATCATGATAATGATACCAGTTCAAAAGTATTACTTCAAAAAGTATCCAAAGCTAAGTCGTACGCCAAATAAAATATTTTAAAAAAATTGGCATGGAAGTTTTATAGCAAGTGGTACCAAAATACTTGGAACTGTATGATGGCGAGATCTAATACCCTCCTTACTGGCCAATTTATGTTTGAATTCTAGCATAAACTGAAGCCATGAAAACGTGTGTTAATTTTTTTTTTTTTGCATTTGCCCTTGGTAGGTATCTTTTGTCGTTAGAATCTTTATTTTTGTAACATAATCTATACATAATTAAAATTAAGTTTTTTTTAATATACTGATTATCTCGGGTTTCTAAGCTTTTAGGAAACCCAAATTTTAAATTATTTACTCATGAAATACCAAAAATTAAAAAGTTATACGACAACGACAATATACAAACGTTACTATCAAAATTTTATACCACACGGTTAAGACAGTACATACTCGTTGTTCAAGCTGAGATTGAAATATAAATTGACCCTTTAAGTTTCATAATACTATAAAATAAACACAGTGCATAGACTGAACGATTTATAAAAATAAGCAAAAACACAAATTTTTAGAAACATAATAATTTGTGATACTATCCCCATAACTGAATATTTGATCAATGTTTCGTGAAAATACAAGTATGACAACGACCGCCATTCACATAATATATAGAAGAAATTTATTTGAAAGTTGTTTCGAGTTTTCCTCTGGAAATCAGTAGTAAATTAGGCGGCAGTTAAGCAACAAGTACGAAGGAATATCTACTGGCGTTGAGGTTTTTGATGTTATTTTATTTTACTGTCTGTTTTTTTTTTTTATTATTTGATTTGAACATTTGGTTTGTTATTCTGGTAAATTTAGTCGTAAGTTTTGCAAAGGTTGGCTACGTGATCGTGAAAAAATAACAGAACATTCTAAATACTGTGAGAACCTAATTTATAATTTTAGTTTATATTAAGAGTTATTGTTTTATATATTATTTATTATTTTTTTAATGGACAGCGTACAAAAATTATTTATAGGCCTACCAGATAATACGTTGGTGTGTGGTTTAAGAATTCAAGACAGTGACTACTTTCTGCCGCGCACGAATACAGCGCCGTGTGGCGGCCGAGCCACGGAGTGGCGGAGTCGTGTGTCGTGTGTAGTGCGTGTGTAGTGCCTCGTGTGTAGTGTCGTGTGTAGTGCCTCGTGTGTAGTGTCGTGTGTAGTGCCTCGTGTGTAGTGTCGTGTGTAGAGTGTCGTGTGTAGAGTGTTGAGTGTCGCCGGGCGGAACTTCGCGCGCGATATGAAGCGTGTTACCCGCCCGCGGATGTGCTGTTTGATTTCCACAAGGGCGTGTAAGAGCTGAACATGGCTTTACAAGTGTCCGAAAGTGTTGAACCTTGAGGGTTTAAAGAAATTTTTAGGTATGCACGAGTCGTTTGATGATCGGGCGCGCTGTAAAAAATAATCGGCAATTTGGTGTTTCGTAATTCTGTTGTCATTCTCTCAACCGTCAGCTGCGGACTCCAGCTACGAGATAGGCAAGGCTGTGTCTGGTACGCCTTCCAGTAAAGTTGCGAGACGCAATGTTACGAGCTACTGCATGTATCGTCGGAGCGCCGCCCAGTGCATCGTCAAGAAGTCGCTGGCTCAGTCCCGATAAAACATTTAGCTCGACGTCTCCCAGCTCTGCTTCATTGCGTCGGAATAACAATCACAAGTGCGTGCAAGTACATAAACGTAACAACTGCGTGGTGACATTTTGCCGCAGCGAACGGAGATGGTGATTTGAGGCCGCCTTATACTGCGGGACTTACAAGAAAAGTCGTTAATATATTTCTATATATAATGGCCGATATTAACGTACCTTTATAAACAGGCTGCCCAGAACGATGTATAAGAACAATCTGAAACATACGTAAATAAAATAAAGACTAGTATCGTTCTACTTTATAACATTTGAGATAATTTTGGTATTTTATTTAATTATTTAGATAATTTTAAAAAGTATTTTTTTATATTAAGTTATATAATATGTATATATGAGTTAAGTAAAAGTAAATCAATGTAATAGGATTAAAATGTTAATTATAAATTTAAAAGTGGTAAAAGTCATTTGTATACAAGGTGCAGGCAAACGCACTTCACGATCATATTAAAAGCACCAAAAAGTAAAACACATTTTCTTTCGCTAACACCTGCTACTTGGTCCTCAAAAAAATGTTTGTCCTTAATTGTTTTTCTCTGCCGTCTCTTACGAACCCAGTTATCCCCACATAATAAATCGTAACAATATGTTGACTTTGAGGCAAGCCATGATACGTTTCCAGGCTCCAGGATTAAAATGGTACATCAATGCTCTTGCCATTTTCTGCGTTCTTCAGGGTCTTAATACGTTCGATCGTGCTGACGTAAGGCAGCAGTCATTCGATATTCTGTAGTGTTAGAGAGACATCCTGCGGATTTTCTACAGCAGCGATAATTGCATTATTGTGCTTATTGGCTAGAAGCAGTACTTGCCTTTGTTTCAAAGTAATGATTATATACTTGTAGTCCTCAGAAAATCCAAGATGCATGGACAGAGGAACTCAAGCTTCGAATTTTCCTTCGGCATAAACATGTAGCTTGTAATCATCCTCTTAGGTCCCAGCCGGCCATCTCTCTTCTGGTTTGCCTCGACGCCATTGAGTACATTTGTAATGCGCTTGATTAGGTGAAGAATACCATTGCTGGATATTTTTGTCATCGTCGGATGCGTGCTCACAGGCTTGCAAATAATGAGCAGCTGTCATGGTAGTCGCGGTGTTTCACAACTCGCCGTTTTTAGCGATTTAAAGACGCAATGTTTTGTTTGGCGCGTGTGAATGTGGCTGCTCCTAGCAAGTCGTGAGGACTGTCACTGCCTTCTGCCATCACGGGGGACAGTGACAGCGTGATAAGTTCACGAAAAAAAAAACAAAATTTTTAATTAGATTTTTTTTGTTGCTATGCCACCGTCCCACTAGCTTTATATCTTCAAGTTACAAAGATACCAAAATCCTTCAATTTACAAAAAAAAAAAAAAACTAAAAGTCAGTCATGGGGGATGTCGACAGAAGTGAAAACTTAAAATTCTGTTTTTTAAATGTGTAATATGAACTCATTTCTACGTCAAATGTACCCAAGAAAATGATTTTGGTATTATATCACTAGCATGTCGGTGACGCGAACCCATATGTTTTGCCCCTCCCAATAACAACTTTAAAACTAGAAGAAATGAAGTTTTTTCATTGAAAGAATAAAAAATTAACTTAAATCTACAAATAATCAACATTATCTCTAATAAATCAATAACCTGACATTTGAAGAAATTCACATCGCAAATAAATAAAAGAAAGAAAAAAACATACCCTCAACATAACTACCTACATACTAAAAAATATCCAATACTCGCAATATGCACCACACAATAACGTTAAAATTTCCTTGGAAAATAAAGATAAAATTAAAAATTAGTATCTTTAAAAATAGAATAAATTAAGTTTAATCCTTAAAATGTTAAAAAAAAAAAAAAAAAGTCACGTGACCATGTTTTCACTTCAAAAATTATGTTATAAAAACACAATCACCAGGGCCCAGTTGAGTTTCAAGTTTTGACGTGTAACATCTTAGCTATCGGTACGTAGGTAGGAGTAAATCGAACGAAGTCGCTTGGGACGGAAATGTGTAACCACCGTGGAGGATTGCGCGAACCAAACTTCACAAAGCTCACCTTGTATTAACTGCTTAATGAATTGTCACACTATAGGCAGTATTTTAATGAAATTCCTTTCGAAAATCCGGTCCAAAGCCGGTGTTTAGTATTTTTCAAGGGGTGAGGAGGGGGGGGGGGGGTTGTTCGCTTTTATCGGAGTTGTTTCATTATATATTTTTAAATTTCGCTCTACTAACCGAATGATACGATAATAGACATAGCTGCTGCAGCAGCAAATTCTAGCGACGGATGTGGAAACTACGTGTGATTCGAATCCTGAATTGTAGTTGAAAACACAAATTTGCTTATATTTATAACGCTCTGCATTATCATATATATATATAATTATATATAATAATATATATAGTTACGCTCATCACTGACAATGATCGCGTACTGCTGTAGGCTATATATTTATTATACTCTTTGCTAACCTGTTCCCCCTAGCACTGCTGCCGCGTCCGTGGCGCAAAGATAATATTTTGACTAAATCTTGGTGTTGGGTAGTCCATTTTTTTCTGCACATCATCGGTGCGTTAATAATCTTAAATGTATGGTTCTGTTAGTTTATTTGTATGATTCTGTGTATGAATGCTTATATGTTTGACCATTATTTCCAATATACATAACCATTATTTTCCATATGTATGCCCATTATCTTCCTTATGTCGTTCTGTGTTTGAATGATTGTCATAAGATAGATGAATGGTCTTTTCTTTTTTTGTTGGTATTACCTTAATGGAATATCAAATACATTTATTATTGTTCAATATATTTTCTCACGAACAACTGTATGTGGTTTTGTCACGATCAAGTGAAAGTGTATATTGAATCAATCAACAGCAAGGAAGACTATTGAATCACCAGAGGCAATACGCTTGCAGTATATTAAAATAGATTGAATTTTTAATCAATATTTCGTGCATATTAAATTAGAGTGTTCGTTACATTCATCATTTTTCAAAGGGTGCCTTTGGCGCCTTACAGCTATCTAAAATTATGTAAGAAATTGAATATTAAATTCAAATTTAATGTAATATTTTTTGAAGTTACACTTATTTGGGCGCGTTATGGAAAAATGATGAGTGATTTTTATGTGTATGCATCATGCAAAAAAATTGACAAGATGAAAACAAACTACGTACAAATCATAGGTATGTTATACTTCTTAACTTAATAAAACTTAATTTGACTATCCATTACGAACCCAGTTCTTCCCACATTAGTTCGTAACAATAGAATAACTTTTCAAACACAGCTACATTAGTGGAACACACCTTGATTATTAAATTAGAGTGTTTGTTGTATTCATAAATTCACAATGGGCATCTTAGGCGCATTACGAAAACTATGCTTATTTTTACTGAAAAAGCTCATATCTAAGAAAGTTTAGCTCTAAAGAAAA
This sequence comes from Bacillus rossius redtenbacheri, assembly GCF_032445375.1. Lineage (NCBI taxonomy): Eukaryota > Metazoa > Arthropoda > Insecta > Phasmatodea > Bacillidae > Bacillus > Bacillus rossius. The sequence goes on along the minus strand of NC_086342.1, from coordinate 36,782,233 downwards.
AAACTATGACAATTTTTCCTCCATTTTTGTAAATTAAAGTTTGCATCACTGGAAATATTTTGTTGGCATTTAGAATTTTGTATATGTAAAATTAGGTATATGTATTTATATATGCATATATATGACAGAAAGATTTCTGGCAGATTTGCTTTTTTATAGCTACGCCCTTTTGAATTGTTTAATTGTATTCTTCTTTAGTGGTCTCTTATTTCTTGCTGCTATAATTATCGGTTAATAGCACAGATGCACTTAATATATATTAAATATGATTTTTTGTCAATTTTTTTTATCATTTCACATATATATTGCTTTTTCAAAAATAATTTTATTTACCTAATATTAAAATAAACTTAATTTTTACGTGACAACGTCGAATAAATCGATGAACGCCGGCTGCACGCACGAAAAAGTGTCCCGTTACGCACACTGTTTCATTACGCTGTGTCCCGTTACGCTCATTGTACGCTTGCGCCGCATCTATCTCTCTTCCACTCGATTGGAACAACCATCGATTTGACTTTTTCGAGGCACATTAAACTTGAAACACTCCCATTCGTTTCCTACTTTTACAATCATCGTCCTATCCTTAACAGAATAACACAGATTGGAAGAAGTTAAATAGCAAACATGTATAAAATTTATAGTTAAAATAATCTTTTCGTTAAAGTAATAAACATATTTGAATCAACCAGTGCAAATAAAAGTAAATTTATCAATTAGATTGTAGATTTCATTTCACTCCTTTGTATCCATACAAAGGTGATAATTCAATCAAAATGATTCATTTTTATACATAAAAGTATGCAAACATTTCATCAATGTTTTGTTATGACGTTGTCACGTTAAACTATCGTCCGTAAACCGACTTTACAGACAACCAATTTTTTTTTTAAGTAGCTGTGTTTAAAATGTTGCTCATTAAGTCTATATTGTTTTCCCTTGCAACCTATGCTTTACTCGACGAGGGTTTTGATTACAGTGCGTTCTAAATTATTACTAGCGTGACGAGTAAGTAGGTACTGGCGCCGCAGCTGGTCACGTGAGTACGCGCTTTTAGCGTAGCGCGTACACGACCGCGAGCAATCAGCGTGGAATAAGTACCTGCAGACGACTGACGAACACATCTGGAGAAACATCGTCGCACGGTGTAAACTCGTATATTCAACTTTGTCGTTAAGGGGGTGTCTCCCATTTCAGGTCAAGATTTTATATTTACAGTAATTACAGATAAGCTTGTAGACTTTTTCAATTGCTTAACTGTCACGAAATGAAAAATATATACAGCGCATACTTTTTGCATAATTATATGCCAAAGTTACATTTCTAACGTTTTTGGGTTGTACAAAAAAGGATAATCTAATTTATTGCAGAACTGAAACTTTTTACGTTTAACTGGAATGTCACTGGCTACTTCAAGAAATTATTTGAATTTCTTTCAGATAATATTTATTAATTTTACTCGACATTTAAAAATTCTTAAATTTGTTAAGATTTTGACAGCCAAGAAACATGAAATGAGTTTTTGTGATAGAAATGCAAAACATATCATGAAGTAGCCAGTGACATTGCAGTTAGAACTAAAAAGTTTCAGTTCTGCAATAAATTAAATCTCCTTATTTGTACAACCCATAAACGTTAGAAATGTAACTTTGGCAGATAATTATGCAAACAGTATGCGCTGTATATATTTTTTTAATTTAGTGAAAGTTAAACAATTGAGCAAGTCTAAAAGTTGATCAGTGATTAATATAAATAAAAAATCATGACATGAAATGGGTGGCACACCCTGAATTTCAAATGCCATATATTTAACTTACCAGCACAGTTTTTCTCCCCACTTCTCACCTAAGAAAATTTAGAAATAGTACAAAAAGGAATTGCATTTCAATTAGGCTACATGTTTAGCAAATACAAGTGCGTGAACCCCAGATTTTTTTCATGTGTTAACATCTCAGCTCTCGACACACGGCAGTTGGTAAGAATAATTTCGCGAATGGAACTGAAGTCGCGTGGAACGGAAATGGGTAACCACGGTGCTGCCATCTGTGGCGGATGGCGCGAGCCAAGGTTCACAAAGACAAAGGGAATCTTTATAGTACCAACTGTTCAGTAAATTTTAACAAGATAGGCAGAATTTTAACACAAAATTCCTTGTCGAAAACCAGGTCTAAATCCAGGGTTAGTATTTTTCAAGTTTTTTTCGGAGCTGTTTCATTATATAGTTTAAAATATTGAATACAGAATTAGTCAATAGTCGACGTAGCTGCTCCGGCAGCGAATTCTAGCGGCGGGTGTAGAATTACGTGTGTTTTCTGTCCAGAACTGTATTTGAAAACACCATCTTCGTATATTTCTCACGCTTAGCATTATTTATAATAATTCTAAGTTACATTTCGTGTCCTAGTTTTGTATTATGAGAACAAATGAATTTGATCGTTACCGAGGTTAGATGTTACAAAGCTCTGGCGAATATTTGATGACTCGCTCACATTTTTGCTATCTAAAATAACTTTGCTGGTATTATACTTGATTTTTAAAACCCCAATTTTTTTACAGTTGAATGAATAAGATAATGTAAACCTGCTGGTACAAACACTGAGTATGTTTGACAAAAAAAAAAAAAATCTAACTCCTAAGCATGGTTTCTCTTTGCAAATGCCAATGCGAATTATTTTATTTTTTTAACATGACTTAACAGATAATGCATGCAATCATACTGATAACATATGTAAATCATGAGTACAGACAATTTTCTTAGGAAATATCTCTGTTAGGTAGATTTCAAATAAATAATAGTTATTGCATAAGTTACCATGATGCAATCTTCGGAAAATTTTTGTATAGCTTATTCCTTTCATGGTCTATAGACCCTAAACCATCGTCAACTCAAAAGAATATATATATGTGTATATATATACATATATATATATATATATATATATATATTATGAACACGATAACTGTCGCAATTTTTCACAAATCACTTCCAGACTGATACATAAAATCTAGTAGTGGAAAATCTCAGTCAAGTTCGTCAATGGGAAATATCCGACTAAAGGGGTACAAATGGGAAAGGTTTTTTGAAAAACAAAAAAATCGCTGTAACTCCCATAATATGAAAAATATCACATCCGTTTTGACGTACTATAACTAGTAGGAGAAATACCAAAACCTGTCATGTAAATAATTTATTTGCATCAAGGATTATGATAATATTATAATGGCTTAAAATAACAATCAAACGAATTAGATACTAGGAAATCCACGTTATTAGTGCAAGGGATGAAAAAAAGTGTTTGAAGGGCAAAAAAAATTAAATAATCACCTTAGTTGGCATATAATATGAAATTCGTTCTGAGCTATTAATGCTGTGTTGTAAACTATTGAATGCTGAATACATTGGGTTAAAAATATTCGTAATATTTTCGCTGCACGGAAAATGGCCAAATATTATTTAATCGATCATTTTGTAATATTGGAGTACATAAAAATTACATTAAATTCTTGAAATGTCCCGGAAGTTTGTAGAAGTTTCCACACAGTTTCCAGAATAAATAGATACTTCGAAATCTACCTACGCCTGTAGGCTATGCCGAAAGGGATTTTTTTTTTTACGCTGAGCTAGGATCAAAGCAGTCGTCCTTCAATAAACTGGAAGTTAATAACTGTTCATAGTCCGAGTTTCTAAAGGTGTATTATTCATCGGATCGATAGGAAAGCAGTGTGGAGTAACGGGGAAAACTGGTCGCGTTGCCTTCAAATTAAAAGCCCAGGGCGTTGGCTTCAAGTTTCCCAGGAAGTCTATGGTCACTATCTAGACACCGGTGCCGACAGAGAGAGCACTTGCCAGGAAACTAAGGAATGTTAACTACAGGAGGTTGATACGCTATTACACGCGCGTTATCGTCCTGATGATCCACTCTCACGACAACTATCCACATATGGTGGTCATATTTCCCTCGTGTATCCTCGTGTATCCTCGTGTACCCTCGTGTACCCTCGTGTATATTGTGTCCACAACACATAACCCCACATTAAAGCTTTCTTCGTAATTGGTCATTCAACGATGTGCATTCGGATATTTTTTCCCCTAAAATAAACACTATTTAAAATTTTATATTTAAATTATTAAAGAACACAAGTCATCATAACTTCTAACTGAAAACATAAGCTCACAAAACACATTTTTAAGTAGTTATTAATAAAACTTTGGACAATTTGACAAGACTAATTCTCCACACACAACTTGTACGATAACAAGGGAATTGATTAATATGAAGTGTTGCACCAATCGCATGTCCCCAGTCCAAGCGACGAAAAGCAATTGACATTGTCTTAATGTTCCATTAGACTGCCGTATTATGAGTAGAAAAATTGAATCCATCTTAATGAAGGGGAAAAAAAATTTCGGCACAGCATATAGGCGTAGGTAGATTTCAAAGTACCTATTCATTCTTGAAATATTTTGGAAACTTCTATAAAATCCTGGAACATTTTAAGAACTTATGTTCACCAATGTTCAAAAATATCGAACTCAATGCATCCAGCTTTTAATGTCTTAACTAATTTGATATTATGCCTACTAAGGTAGTTATGTAAGTATTTTTGACCTCCAAACAACATTTTAAATTCCTGCACTAATACGTGTACGTAGGTATATATTTTTTGGACCAAAGTTTAAGGTAATATTAAAAATGTTAATAAATTTCGAGACATTTGATAGTAATGAGATCTTAAATTTTTTTTAATTTCAACCTCTGTTTTTACGATAATAGTTCGTTTCATCCAACATTGTTTCAGCCAAAGGTTTTAGATAAAGTTTAGGAGTTTTCCAATAAATTCCAAAGGATTTGATAGTATATCTATTTTTTTTAATTACTTTTTTCGTCTTTCTACCCATGTTATCTTAACCCAACAGTAATGGTTTATCACATAAACTTTATCTTTATACAAAAAATTTCCAGCAATCTATATATATAAAAATTTAGCTTCCGTATGTATTTGGCCGCAAAACTCGGAAAGTATACGATGGTTTGGATTGAAATTTTTACAGAACATTGCATCTTAACAGAAGAGTGTTTATATGAAATAAAAGTTTGGGAAAATCCACCGGAAAAGTCGGAAAAAAAAGTTTCTATAACTAAATATCATGGTCACCCAACTTAGTTGTGACCACGCTCGACGATGCTGTACCATATTGTCGAAGTTCAAGCACATCAGGCTACTCGACCATTGTGCCTTGACGACTATAATTTACACAAATATGTATGTATATATATATATTTCAAGAAAGAATAAAAAACTTTATTTAATTTGAAAGTATATTCTTTCGACTCTATTGATAAAAATACGTTTAAATTAAAAAATATTCCAATTTTTGGAGCACAGTAAAAAAAATGCATTTAACCACGAATATGCGAGTTAAACTTCAGAACGATCCAACAGCAGTCATATTTTCAAGACAATTAATTGAAGTTGGTAACGGCACTGTACCTACAAATCCAGAAACAGGAAAAATCAGCTTATCATCTGATTTATGCAACATCGTAGATTCAAAAGAGGAATTAGTAGACAAGGTATTCCAAAACATCGAAACAAAATTCAAAAATCATGCATGGTTGAGCGAAAGAGCCATTCTAGCGGCTAAAAATGTTGACGTACACGATATGAACAATAGTATTATAAACAGAATCGAAGGTGAAACAATGACATACAAATCTATTGATTCAGTAGTGCACCAAAATGAAGCAGTGAACTTTCCAACGGAATTTCTCAATTCACTCGATGTTCCAGGATTACCACCACATATTTTGAATTTGAAAATTGGTGTCCCAATTATATTGCTTCGAAATATCTGTCAGCCTAAATTATGTAATGGTACACGATTAGTAGTTAAAAAATTAATGGATAATCTTATTGAAGCAACAATTTTGATTGGACTTCATAAAGGTGAAGACGTATTACTTCCACGAATGCCACTTATTCCGACAGATATGGCGTTCGAGTTCAAACGACTTCAATTTCCAATACGCCTTGCGTTCGCTATGACCATCAATAAAGCACAAGGACAATCTTTGCAAGTGTGCGGTTTGAATTTAGAAAATGAATGCTTCTCTCATGGACAGTTATATGTCGGGTGCTCCAGAGTCGGTAAACCATCTGATCTATATGTTTATGCAAAAAATGGGAAAACAAGGAATGTAGTCCTTCCATTAGCTTTACAATAAAAATATTTAAGCTAAACACATTTTTATTTCTTCTATTACATTCCACAGCCATGCACAGTAAAATATTAAATTAAACAATGAATTAATATTAAACTGTGCCACAGCAAAGCGTGGCCGGGTTTAGCTAGTAATTAATAAGTTAACAAAAATAAACATTAATTTTATAGAATATATGATAAGGAAGTTATATTTATTTTCTTATTTCCATACCATAAAAGAATTGTAGATCCCCTACACTAATGGATTATATTATCAAAAATTATTTTCGACAAACGTTTTATATAAAAATGATAAGATTTACAAACAATATGAACGGATTTATGAATGGAATTATGATTTTTTTTGTATATAAACCCTCTTTATTCGCTCCTTGCAGCAATGGTTGGACGCATCAAAAATTATTTCAGACAAAAGTTTTATAGTATTAATAAAGTTTACATACAATTTGAACGAATTGATAGAGTTCCTACTAAGGGATTTGTGAATTTTTTTGTCATTCAACCCCTGTTTATTCCACCCCTTGCAGTAATGGTTGGTGGGATAAAAAATTATTTCAAACGAGTTGTAGATAATAATATAAGGTTTTACAATAGAACACTAGCTGCCCGACCCGGCTTCGCACGGCTATACTAATGGGAAAAAATTAAGCCACATATCCCATTTACAGTAATGGTAAATAAAAAAAAATTCAGTGAAAATTTATTACAATGCTGTATAATGTACCGGAGAGAAAATGAATAGCACCGATGGTTTCCCGACTCGTGCAAGTAAAGAAAAAAATTAATAATTAATTTTTCTTGTGTGCCCTTAAATGGTGGTCTGATTTCGTATAGAGAAAAAGTACACGATATAAATAAAAAGAGATAAACAAGACCAAAATGTATAATTTACAAAAAAAATAAAACTTATGTAAACTAACATAGTATTTCTTCAAAAACTAAATAATATCAATTATTTAACCATAAATATGAAGCTAATTAACTTATCACATAAAATGTACTTATTGGCGGGCCCCCCCCCCCCCCCCAACCATACATACATACACACACACACACACACACACACCTACACTCGTATCTGAATTTGCTTAAAAAAATAATAATGATCATATTCACTACACATTTCAAGCTTGATTATATATATATATATATATATATATATATATATATATATTTCATAACAGTCCTACTGTAAGCTGAGTGTAAGCCTTGCTGGCTTTTCAGGTGCATTCACGCACTTTTTTTTAAAAAAAAAATCAATATGATGATAATTTATCTGGGTCGTGCATGGACACTTGAAACACAAACGTCATCTCAATGCTAGAGTGGCCCCCAGAGGAGTTATTAAAGGGGGAGTGGTTAGCTGTCCGTGCCATACGCCCTCCCCCCCTCCCACAACCCTTCATTTCGTGAGGACATGCACACGTCAGCTGGCTGGCACAGTTACGAGTTATGGTCCAATGTGAATTGCAAATCACGTACATCAGTCTGATGCAAACGAGCTTATTCACACATGAAACTACCACGTTGAAGTCTTCAAAAAAAAAAACACACCAAACTTGTACTTTTTTTAGGGTGTTGTGTGTGCGTTACCAATTTCAATTTTATATTTATTTTTAAAGGTATTACGATTTTTGACTACGGCGTGAATTAAGAAGGACATTTTCAATTTTCATTGATGACACATACTATGCACTGGGAAAAAACGTTTTAACGCATGACTTGGCAACAAATGAATAATTGAATTCTGGCTTAACATATCGTCGACATTCAAGTCATCAAAGACAGCGGAAGGAATAGGAGGTGATAATAGCACACTAGTGGACGGGAGCGCCACGAGAAAACCCACCACATCACAGCAACGTCCGTCACGTTTACCACTTGCGACAAATCTGGGTAAAACAAAAAAAACATGATTCGCCGTTGCCACCTTTGTGTCGCTCAAGGTGGGCGTGTTTTTGAGCCGTTGCTTTAGGCTGTCACGTTGTTAAAACGTATGCAACAATTTCAATGTTGCGAAACAAAGCCGAAGGTTTGATTGATTTCAGAGTGAAATTAAAATCTGTGCCACGATTAAAAAAGTTATTTCTCTACTCGAACGACCGCACATCCACAACCTAACACACTACAACGGGTTGCCTACGTTGACTCTTTCTGGGGCTACAGGGGGTTAACTACGCGTTTCCGGCAACATGTTTATTGGCAAAAATGGTTGCAAATAATAAGAGCTTTCTACCCTCCAGCGTTGTAACATGAATCTTGATACATCCTGTATATTGTTACGATTTACTGCGGGTTCGTAAACGATAGCCCAATTAATGATTTTTATCGCACACAGTTTTATTTATTGCCACTATTTACATTACTAGCTAATAATCTCAAAATGACAATTTAACAATTGTACTTAAAAAAATGTTGCTTCCTCCAGTCACTCGTTTCTCACAATCCAAACACCTCGCTGGGCCGCACCTCTGGCGCAACTCTCGCCGCAGCACCCCTCGTGGTCCTCCGTCGCCGCACTCCGCCGCCGCCGTCGCACTTCCCCTTCGCCGAGATCCCACTCGACGCCTCGCTCGGAACTTCGCTCGGAATTCCGCCGCGCACGCGACACTATCGCCCGGAACTGAACTCTTCGCCCTGGAACCTTCGTCCAGGGACTTCGCCGCTCTATCGCCCGGAAACCCCGCCGCGGGAAAACTCCGACTTCACTGAACTGCCTGCTGAGGCCGACGTCCTCTTTTTATATATCAGCCATAATTTCTGGAACTCACGAGCGCGGCTGGGGACAGTCACGTCATTCCGCGCCGACACGACGGCAGAAATCTCTCGAAACACGTGTCGGCGGCTCGCGTAACTCCGCAGCTGTCCGGTTTCGGATGTCAAACGGCGCCGCACGGTGAGCGAGGGCTGTAGGGAGGGGATGCGGCGACCTAGGTGCGCACGGCACATATTATGTTACAGCGGCATGTGATATCAGCCCAGTTAGCTCTGCACCTGCGCGTGACGCAACCTTGCTAACGCTCGTAACTATATTTTTGATTATATATATATATTTTTATTTAAACATCATATATATTCACTGTAACTATTTTTAACTAATGTTTTATATATGCAATCGATAGATATTGTTACGATCGCGCTTGGCTGCAGTGCTTGGCGTCGCCGCGCTCGTTCGGCCTGTCTGCGCCCCCTTCCACCCGCATCCTCTCCCTGGTATCTCGTGTCATACTATCTCGCAACATCCTGACCGTCGCAGCGCGCACCTGCCTCAGATAGAATTACTTAAAAGAGGCCGCACTGCGGAATAAAAGGACTTAGACATGTTTATCGGCACGTTTTGTGGGAACCCAATGCGTGTTGCGTTTATCGGCGTTCTTTGAGCAGCCGCCGCGTCCTTCGAGGACTCACGACGCGTTTCTGGGCATTTCGACGGCGAAGGTCGCGCGATATCTCGGAGACATGCCCGATTGTTCTGGACGGGAACCCAAGGGCTATATAAGGAGGTTGGGCCGACCTTCGAGATGAGTTCAGTGGGGAGTTCTCCCGCGGCGGAGTTTCCGGGCGATAGTGCCGCGGGTGCGGCAGAGTGGCGAAGTCCTTGGACGAAGGTTCCAGGGCAGAGAGTCTGAGTGGGGAGTTCTCCCACGGCGGAGTTTCCGGGCGATAGTGCCGCGGGTGCGGCAGAGTGGCGAAGTCCTTGGACGAAGGTTCCATGGCAGGGAGTGAGTGAGTTCAGTGGAGTCGGGAGTTTCCGGGCGATAGATTCGCGGGCGCGGCGGAGTCCCGAGTGAAGTTGCGAGCGAGTCGTCATGTGGGATCTCGGCGAAGGGTGTGACGGCGGCGGCGGAGTGCGGCGACGGAGTCCCGCGGCGGAGACCCACGAGGGGTGCTGCGGCGAGAGTTGCGCCGGAAGTGCGGCCCAGCGAGGTGTGTGAAACAAGTGACTGGGGAATTGACATTTCTTTAAGTGTAATTAATTATTTGCTAATTTAGAAGATTATTTGTAAGTGTCAAGTAGTGGTAATAAATAAAACTGTGTGTGTGAAATAAAATCTATTAATTGGGCTATCCTTACGAACCCGCAGGTAAATCGTAACATTTTGGTGTCAGAAGTGGGATAGCCCTAATTAATAGATTTAGGATTCAGTTAAGAAATAGGATTTAGTTTTTCGAGAGTAAAGTTAGCATTTAGAAATATAGTGAATTTGTAATTTATAGAGCTAGTTTGAGTTTACTGTAGTCAGTGATAGTTTTGAATGTAATAGAGTTATTGTTATTTTAATTAGAAGGTTCGTCTAAGTCATTTAAAATTAAGAACAGTATTCAAAAAATTATTATTTAGGTTGTTTAATTATTAGTAAATGATTTAAAGAGAGATGGCTACTGAAGAGCTTACTGACGAGCAATACAAGGAGATAATGGTTGCCCTAGAAGAAATAAGAGCCACTTGGGAGAACTATAACAAAGAAATGTTAGCCAGTATAAAGAACTATACGGAAGAAATGGTACCCAAAATCGGGAACTTTACAGAAGAAATGAAGAGTGGAAGGAAGGAGAGTAAGAACCACCATGAAGAAAAGAAGAGCAGGTCAAATAATAGCCTAGAGGAAATGAAGAAGGGTCAGGATGAACTGAAGCATGGCCAAGAAGGAATGAGGAATGAAATGAAGACCGAAGTGAAGATAAGCATAGAAGAGAAGAACAGCCAAGAGAAAAACCGCGAAAAGAACGGCGAACAGAAGACCGGTCAGGAGAAGAACAGCGAAGAGAAGAACAGCGAAGAGAAGAACAGAGAAATGAAGACCAGCCAAGAGGAGACCAGCCAAGAAGAGACCAGCCAAGAAGAGACCAGCCAAGAAGAGACCAGCCAAGAAGAGACCAGCCAAGAAGAGACCAGCCAAGAAGAGACCAGCCAAGAAGAGAACAGCGAAGAGAAATACAGTGAAGAGAAGACTAGCGAAGAGAAGACCTGCCGAGAGGAGACTAGTCAAGAGAACAGTGAAAAGAACAGCGAAGAGAACAGCGAAGAACACTGTGAAGAGGACATTAGCCAAGGAGAGGAGAACAGCCAGGACATGAAGATGAAAGAAGAGCTGAAGAATAGCATAGAAGTAGTGAAGATGAGTTACAAAGTAAGGAATATTGAACAAGAAGAAATGAAGATAAACCAAAGAGAGAGGGCTAAATGCACAGAAGAGCTGAAGAAAAGCCAAGAAGAGATGTACATGAATCAAGAAGAGATAGAGAAGTGCAAAGAAGAAATGAAGGAAGACCAAGAAGAGACACAGGAAGACCAAGAAGAGGTGAAGAAGGACCAAGAACAGGGGAAGAAAGACCGAGAAGAGAAAATGAGAACACAAAGAGTGAAGAAGATGGTGCAAGGAGTAACTGAGTGCAGTCCAGACGATATTCATAAGAACAAAGAGGGAATGAGGAACCAAGAAGAGACGAAGAAGAGCTGGGAAGAAATGCTTTGTGAACGAGTAGCTACGAGAGAACAAACAGAGAGAAAAAGGGAAGAAACAAGCGAACCATTGGGAGGCAACGAGCAATGCTCTCAAGAGTATCGAGTCCGTCCAAGGCAATGGTCGGCCCGTCTCGGGCAGCTGGCTGAACGACATGGGGCATCTGCGATGCAGAAGTGTCGCCGGGTGACAAGAGTAGCTACATCTAATGAGAGAGAGGGTTATCTGGTGAGACTGTACAGCCCGCGATGGAGGAAAGGCAGGAGGCCTAAACTTCGAGTAGCATGGGCGTCTCCTGGAGTAGCATCTCCAGAAGGAGATGCATTACCTGTTCGGGACGAACAGGTTTAAGGAGGGGGCAATGTTACGATCGCGCTTGGCTGCAGTGCTTGGCGTCGCCGCGCTCGTTCGGCCTGTCTGCGCCCCCTTCCACCCGCATCCTCTCCCTGGTATCTCGTGTCATACTGTCTCGCAACATCCTGACCGTCGCAGCGCGCACCTGCCTCAGATAGAATTACTTAAAAGAGGCCGTACTGCGGAATAAAAGGACTTAGACATGTTTATCGGCGCGTTTTGTGGGAACCCAATGCGTGTTGCGTTTATCGGCGTTCTTTTGAGCAGCCGCCGCGTCCTTCGAGGACTCACGACGCGTTTCTGGGCATTTCGACGGCGAAGGTCGCGCGATATCTCGGAGACATGCCCGATTGTTCTGGACGGGAACCCAAGGGCTATATAAGGAGGTTGGGCCGACCTTCGAGATGAGTTCAGTGGGGAGTTCTCCCGCGGCGGAGTTTCCGGGCGATAGTGCCGCGGGTGCGGCAGAGTGGCGAAGTCCTTGGACGAAGGTTCCAGGGCAGAGAGTCTGAGTGGGGAGTTCTCCCACGGCGGAGTTTCCGGGCGATAGTGCCGCGGGTGCGGCAGAGTGGCGAAGTCCTTGGACGAAGGTTCCATGGCAGGGAGTGAGTGAGTTCAGTGGAGTCGGGAGTTTCCGGGCGATAGAGTCGCGGGCGCGGCGGAGTCCCGAGTGAAGTTGCGAGCGAGTCGTCATGTGGGATCTCGGCGAAGGGTGTGACGGCGGCGGCGGAGTGCGGCGACGGAGTCCCGCGGCGGAGACCCACGAGGGGTGCTGCGGCGAGAGTTGCGCCGGAAGTGCGGCCCAGCGAGGTGTGTGAAACAAGTGACTGGGGAATTGACATTTCTTTAAGTGTAATTAATTATTTGCTAATTTAGAAGATTATTTGTAAGTGTCAAGTAGTGGTAATAAATAAAACTGTGTGTGTGAAATAAAATCTATTAATTGGGCTATCCTTACGAACCCGCAGGTAAATCGTAACAATATTGACGAGAGCTGACGATTGAAACTTAAAGGAACGCGTAGCTTCTCAGAGTCAAAAATTATACTAAATGGAAATCCCAAAACGCAACAAAATGCCTTCAAAATGGCGGCGCTTCCCCCTCCACCGCGCGCGATGCATCACAGTCCTCACTTAGCGTGACGAATTCTTTGATCCTTTAGCTATCCAGCGGTGTAATTACATTTCGGATGGAGATGATAGATATGTAGCTGCAACACCAACCTGTATCCCTCGATTTTGTTATGATTCTTTTTTTGAATTGCCACCAACTATTAAAGCAATTTTAAAGACGTATTCACGTCAAAAATTACATTTGTCAAGAATGTCTTAACAAGCGACTGCCCAAACTGGGAGTTTCATACGACAAAGAGTGCTGTACAAACGGTGGTTTGTTTGTCGTTGTTTGGCTAGCTCCAAACATTTCCCACGTGTCATTTGACCGTCACTGCGCTGCGATCGCTTGTTCTCTCAGCCAATGGAGTGCTGCTGCCTAGCTGGACACGGAATTCGAATCTGCACTCTACTTTTCCGCTTGTGACTTTGCACGGTTCTGTTTGCGGACAGAAGTTTCCTGACAAAAATTTAGCTAATTTGACATTCCCTGCCACCCACTATAATTTATGCCCAGTAATTCACGGAACATCCAGTATACAATGAACTCTGAATATGAACACAAAAATTCTGATCGTATTCATCGCACCGGCACCACGTTGTATCCAACGTGTCTTATCAGTTGGTGACATGAGGCGAATAAAATTAAGGTGCATGTACCGGCACGAAATCGTGTACTGTGTCAACAATCACGAAACAAAATATTTCAAAGCAGTCATGAGGACTGCCGACAGAAATGAAAATTTAAAACTATAAACAAACAGTTATTATTTTTGGAGAGACTTTTTCGCAATTTTTACGAAAAAATATTATCACACAACGAATTTGGTTTATCACATTAGAAAATAACTCCTAAATAACTATAAAATAAGCATTGCATAGGAATTGTAGGTATTAAAAAAATTAATAATGTTCTTAATTTGTAGGTTATATTGCTACAAAGACTCAGTTTTCTTCTTTATTCAAACTATATATCTATCCACGGAAGATAATAATAGAATATTCAATACCTAGACTTTTGTTTTATTGTGCTTATTAGTGTGTGTAATTAATAATAGAAAGCAATTCAGGGAATTAATTTTTACTATTACTTTTAACTATTGGGGGCACTGGGACAACACAAAACATCAATTCCCGGTTAAAAATCTGAACCCAGTATTACTGCGAACACTATTTTGTAGTGATACAGTTTTCATGAAAATTTACAAATTTACAAAATTACAAACTACTGTAATTTTACATGAACATCTCTGTTACATTTACAAAACAAATTACAGTGTAGTCCGATATATTACCAGGGTTTCCATTCACGTGGAAAATTGTAAATTCATATGTACTTCAAATTTGATTCATGGAGAATATCAGTCCCTATCATACGTATCTCGTGCGACGTACTTGTCCACGAGCGATAAATATTAACTTGCGATAACTATGAAACTAATAGCACACTCACATATTTCTACGTATTAAACTATACCACCCTCGATATTGAGGAAATTCACACACTCTCTTGCTCTAGACAATTTCCCTGACTTTCGTGTGACCAACAAAATATTTCTGTAACTTCAATCAATCATACATGATGACATAAATTTAACCACAAATATACTAATTTACTATAAAAAAAAATTCCCGCGCAATATACAGTTTACAATGGTATCGTCATATGAATCATTTTGAATTTTTCTTAAGCATGTGAATAATGATAAAAAGAGTTGGGTCTTCAACTTCCGATTAATCTAGACAAATCAAAAAGTAAATGTTCTTTCGTTCAAAAATCTTAAATCTCTTAAAGTTCTTCGCAGATTGCTTTTAATTTTTTGGCACAACGTTGCATTATAATACGCGCGTGTTTTGAATACCTATGTCACACCTGTAACAGGTAAAAAACATAGATAATTACTATTTTCATTGCTATAGTGACATATATAGAGAGAGAGATAGACAGATAAAGAGAGGTAGATATAAGTAGACAGAGATATAAAGAGATATATACATAGAAATATATAAATGCCTACTTCAAAACAATTACAAAATAAAAGTTGGTTGTCTGTAAAGTCGGTTTACGGACGATAGTTTAACGTGACAACGTCATAACAAAACATTGATGAAATGATTGCATACTTTTATGAATAAAATTGAATAATTTTTATTGAATTATCACTATTTTGTATGGATACAAAGAAGGGGTGAAATGAAATCTACAATTTAATTGATAAATTTACTTTTATTTGCACTCATTAAATTAAATACGTTTATTACTTTAACGAAGAGAGTATTTTAACTATAACTTTTACACATGTTTGCTATTTAACTTCTTCCAATCTGTGTTATTCTGTTAAGGATAGGACGATGATAGGAAAAGTACGAAACGAATGGGAGTGTTTCAAGTTTAATGTGCCTCGGAAAAGTCAAATTGATGGTTGTTCCAATCGAGTGGAAGAGAGATATATGCGGCGCAAGCGTACAATGAGCGTAACGGGACACAGTGTAACGGGACAATATGCGTAACGGAACACTTTCGTGCGTGCAGCCGGTTTTCATTGATTTATTAGACGTTGTCACGTCAAAAAAATTATTGAGGCATTGCAACGCATGCCGGACATTAGCTACTTTCAAATTCAATAAACGCTGGTTTTATGACAAAGGAATGGACTCGTAATAAATACATTAATAACCCAGCTTGGTACCAAACATCTTCCAGGTACCAGCTGGTTTCCCTTCAGCAAGAAGCTGCGAAGATGACCAATGGGGGCCAGTCACGTCACGAGACTTCCAAACTGAGAGCGGACTTGGCAACCCGAGACCGCACGTGCCGCGAATGCTTATTGGCTACGTCCACAGTCTCCGGCGCGTCAACTGACCGACTTCCAGAGTTTTCTTCTCTTCTGTCCGACGCACGAGGTCAGCGCCAACAGACAAGTGAAACCGGCGACTGGATGAGGCATGTGTAACTGAGGAACATCAGGATGTAGGTATCCCCTCCCGGAGCGGTCGCATTTAAATACTACTGCTTTGCAATTTGTCTTGTTTTAGACAATACGTGAAATAGTATATACTTATTCGGTTGCCTTTTGACGTGACGTCTAATAAATCGATGGACGTCGGCTGCACGCACGAAAAAGTGTCTCGTAACGCACATTGTCCCACTACGGATGTGTCCCGTTATGCTCATTGTACGCATGAGCCGTATCTCTCTTCCACTCGATTGGAACAATCGATTCGACTTTTCAATCATGTTTTCGTCGTTTAAATTATTAATATTATATGATTTAACGATCGGCCACCCATTTTCAGCACAATCGGTACGGTTATTTAAAAGTAATGTTGAATTTTTAAATACGTTTTTAACGAACAATGGTGTTTTACAGTTACACAAAATAATTCAAATTACGCCCGGGATCTTTTGCACAATGTTTTAAAAAATATTGTAACACATTATAAATAATTTTGGTGTATTTGGGATGCGTATTTGTTATAAAATCGTATTATAAAAACGAAATATTATTCCCCTACGGTGCTGCTAACTACGGTGACGGACGCAAACCGAACTAATCGTGCTCTCTATCAGCTGCCGCGGGAACCAGGCACTCGTTAATACATATTTTCCTTTGTTTATTGCGATGGGCGTTATTATTAATGAATTATAAATAAAATTTCGTGCCCAGGGCCACAATTGCATATCATTTTGAGCACTGGAAGACATAAAAAAGTAAAATATTTTCGACGAATTTTAATCTGTGGTTTTGATTGCTTATTACAACAACAATTTCAGCAATAAAGGATAATTATTCTTGCATTTTAAAAATCTGATTACTAGTATAATTTCAAGTATTTATTCTTTTATTATTAAAAAAAGTAGCATCCGTCGGCGAGTGCAGTAATAATAGGTTATGTTAGATATTTGATTACAGTTTATTTATATGAAAACTTGTTCATAATTATATTTAAACTTTATAGCTAAACGCCAGTTTTTAAAATTAATTACAAGTCATCTACACGTGAACTAATTCGTCGACTGTTTATAAAGTGAAGTGAAAAAAGGTGGTTTTCATTGCTTATTACAACAAATTTCGGCAATAAAGGTTAATTATTCTTGCATTTTAAAAATCTGATTACTAGTATAATTTCAAGTATTTATTCTTTTATTATTAAAATAAAAATGATTCAATTTTATTCATAAAAGTATGCAATCATTTCATCATATGTTTTGTTATGATGTTGACACGTTAAACTATCGTCCATAAACCGACTTTACTGACAACCAATTTTTTAAAAACAATTTATATGTTTAAAAAAAGGTGTAACTTTACACAGATGTAGGTGGCACCTACTTATGTAGGTGTATTTTTTATCCCACAAGTGTAAGTTCATTTTAACCTACAAAAACACAGACATGCTACAAAGACACAGACACGCGGACCTTCTGGTGCGGGACTTCATAATTTTCTAGAACACCTCCCCCCCTCCCCCCCCCCCCCCCCCCCCCCTTCGGCCACCGGTATCTACGCACAAGCATGGTAGTATGTAGTGAAGCTCCCTGATAGGGGCTAAGACGCTCTTATCTAAGTTAGTCTATCTGCAAATACCAACCTCGAAATAATGCACCAACCCATATGATTTAGTGGTACATATGCTTTGTATTCGACGAATGTTTTTTTTTTCCCCCGATAACCCAAAAATACGTGTTGCATCTTTCAATATTTAATTGGTTACAATTATATTTTATTTTAGTGTATTTCAATTGGTGAACACACATAAAACTATTGGAAGTGTTGATAACTCGATTTTGTTTAGTGGCAGATGTACGTGTACACATAAATGTTATTTATTTTATTTTTTTGCTAGATAACTTGAAAATTCTAACTGAAATCGTTTGGAAAATCGGATATGGCCCAGAAAAGATGTTGGGTGTGAAACATAAACAACGAAACTCCTCAAATCGAGAAACTATCAAGAAAATAACACGGCATATTCCACCAAAAAATAAATGTACATATAAAATATAGTTTGGCACAAGGAAGACACTTGAACATTTAACACGAGAATATTAATTACTGGCACTAGTATGCGTCTTTTTTTGCATAAATGTTATGGTTTAGTTTCCCGTCTTCACATAAATGAGGTTGGAGACTGGCCCACAAATAAATTTCGCCGAGCTGGAAGTTGCGTCTACCTGCTGCGAGAGGTACATCGTCAACTCGCGGCGCCCCTGGAGAGGCTGGTCGGTGACCTCTAGCTCCCCGACAAAGGTCACACGAGCCAGAGATGATGGTAGAGGGGGGGGGGGGGGGGGGGGGGGCGCATTCCCAACCGGTCCGCGCGTCCGTCGAGAGGCAGCGAAAAATGTTCCCGAACACACATCGGCGACTGCTCCTCCTGCTCCGCCAGGGAAGCCTTCTTTCCACAGACGAGAGAGCCAAACGCCCGATCGTGCATATTCGGGTGTTTTGTTCATTGTAAATAAATATGGCAGTGTTGATAAAAGGAAAGACCATAAACAAGGCAACGGTATTTATTTGTACGCCGCCATATTTTTCGTTTGCCGTGTGTCCGTGAA